>NC_139843.1:9206601-9336601 GCF_963691815.1 Echiichthys vipera | reverse complement strand
AAACACCAATGAGTCATCCGAGGTGTTGAAAGATCGGCAGCTGACGGGAGAAGCACAACTACAATTTTGAATCAAAAATTATTAGTAAAAAAAAAAGAAGCACATCATGGATGGAGAAGGAGGATCATCCGGGCTGGTCAAATCAGCCGCCGTCAAACTGTCCGAGATGGGGGAAAGAACCAAGCAGTTAGGCACCGCTATGAAGGATCCACACCAGCAAAGACGGATCATATTAGTGATTGTCTGCGTGGCTCTCCTGCTGGACAATATGCTCTATATGGTAATCGTACCAATTATTCCAGACTATCTTGCTGAGCTCGAGAGTGAGCAGTCAGAGCACGTTCACCTAGTGATACACCCCAACTCTTCAGCCAACAGCACAAGCCAAGACAAAATCAACAGAAACAATTTAGATGTCCAGATAGGAGTACTTTTCGCATCTAAAGCCATCCTGCAGCTGTTAGTGAACCCGCTGTCAGGGACTTTCATAGACCGGGTTGGATATGACATTCCACTTTTAATTGGACTGACTGTTATGTTCGTCTCCACCTGCATATTTGCAATTGGGGAGAATTACGCGACGCTTTTTGTGGCCAGAAGTTTGCAGGGTTTGGGGTCTGCTTTCGCGGACACCTCTGGAATCGCGATGATAGCAGACAAATACACGGAGGAGTCAGAAAGAAGCACGGCGCTGGGCATCGCTCTGGCGTTTATCTCTTTCGGGAGTCTGGTGGCACCTCCCTTCGGGGGCATCCTGTACGAGTTTGCGGGCAAAAAAGTGCCCTTCATCGTGCTCGCCTGCATTTGCCTGGCGGACGGCTTAATGCTGCTGACCGTGATCAAGCCGTTCTCCAACAGGACTAGAGAGAACATGCCAGTCGGCACCCCCATATACAAACTCATGGTTGACCCGTACATAGCTGTGGTGGCCGGGGCGCTGACAGTGTGTAACATCCCTCTGGCCTTTCTAGAGCCCACAATAGCCAACTGGATGGAGACCACCATGCACTCCACTCAGTGGGAAATGGGTCTCACTTGGCTCCCAGCCTTCTTCCCTCATGTTCTCGGCGTGTACATAACAGTAAAATTGGCAGCAAAGCATCCACATTTGCAATGGTTCTACGGAGCTTTAGGTATGGTTATCATAGGCGCGAGCTCCTGCACAGTCCCTGCATGCAAAACTTTTGGGCAGCTCATCGCCCCGTTGTGCGGCATCTGTTTTGGCATCGCACTGGTAGACACAGCCCTGCTGCCGACTCTTGCGTTTTTAGTTGACGTGCGTCATGTTTCCGTGTACGGTAGTGTTTATGCTATAGCAGATATTTCCTATTCAGTTGCATATGCCATGGGTCCTATAGTAGCCGGCCAGATAGTGCACAATCTCGGGTTTGTACAACTTAATTTGGGTATGGGTCTCGTCAATGTGCTTTACGCACCAGCTCTGCTGCTGCTGCGCAACGTGTGCCAAATGAAACCGTCCTACTCAGAGAGAGATAACCTGTTAGAGGAGGCTCCACAAGGGCTGTATGATACTATCAAAATGGAGGAGAGGAGAGCTAAAAAGAAGGGCTACAGTTCGGCAGGCAATTGCTTGTCAGTAGATGAAAATGGGTTTGACCCCATCAGAGCACAGCGGTCTTTGTCAGAAGAGTCGTCCGGTCCGGACTACACTTAGCCCGGCCACACTCTCACCGCCCCCCGAAACATTCCCCCGGAGAGATTTGGAGATGAGGCAGGTTATAGGCAAGAAATTTAAATTTTCATGTAAGTACCGTGCAATATAAACACCCAATCACCAAAATCATGACGGTGTGACCCGCTTTCCAGAGTTTATTGTTTCTTTTCGATTGTGATTTCATTGTGTCGAACAAGTCAATGTAACGTTTGTCATGGACGTATAACTGGAGTTTCGTGAGAGATCTATCAGCTACTGTTGAATTTGTGTGTATCACTGAGTATTGTAAAAAGATTTAAATAGATAAATGTGCGTACAAGATTATATGGGACCAACTATAAGCAGCACATTTCCCCCCCTTACACGAAAATAGCCTATATTTTTAGTCTCTGAAGAAACTTTTTTTACATGCACATCAAAGGCCTGGTTTTTTCTTTTTGGTTGTTAAAAAATCTTGGGTTTTAATTTTATAAAAAAGTGGGCCTATTTGTTATTTATCTATGTTGTTTGAAATTAAATGTATCATAATAAATGTATTTTGTACATATGTGGATACATGCACAATGTAAATTGTTAAAACATACGTGGACCTCTGCAAAAAGTGTGGGTTGGTTTGTGCGTGTGTGCGCGCGCGCGTGTATGTATGCAACATTTTGTCAAGACGTAGCTAATGAAGCCAGTTTCCTTCAGACGAACAAACGTGTATTCATTTATTAATTGTCGTTTTAATAAACCTCTGTTTGGATCTGTGTGACACTGGTGATTTCATTCTTATTTCAAGCTGCGAACGCATTCAAACTAAATAAGTGTGGAACTTATTTCGTTAGAAATGATCATGAATATAGATGATAAAAGTGATATGTGTGAAAGTGAAAAACTCCATATTGCTCTCTGAGAGGTATTCAAACACCATGGTTGAAAAAGACAAATCTCATCGAGATTTCATTATGTATGAAAGCTTAGGGAAAATATGAAACTTCCTCTGATTAATGAAAAGGAATTACTTTAAAGTGGAACTCAGGCTTGATTTCCTCTCTCGCCGTGCGGGACAAGCACACAGAGAGCACCACGAGAGCACAATAGCCACAATATAAAAACAAAAACACATACAGTACCAAATCAAACTTTTGACAAGTGCGCAATAGTTTAGAAAACAATGCTACAGCCGCAAAATAGGTTTATTTTCCGCACAAGTGTATTCCAAATTAATGAATATCAGGCTGAGTAACTGCAGAAAGCTATCCAACTTAAATCTGAGAGTAAAGGCACCATAACTGTCATCTCTGCAGGACCACGCAGGACCTATGAATGCCAAACCAAAAACGACTCTCATCTCTGTTTTCTTTTTAATATCATTATCGGAAGTGGGCAAGGGTGGGGTTGGGGGGGAGCAGGCTGTCAGATAATATGTTCCACGAATAGATTTCGATGGGAGGAGTTTCTTGCCCCAAGGGGGTAGGTAGACGCAAACACCTTCAGCATCTTTTCCAAGGCGCGCTTCCACGTGGAGTCACAGCCTTATGGCGAGGCGAAGGGACGGGGAGAAGTCCAGCGCCTGAACGGAGCTTTACAATAATATGGGATTTCACAGCGTGGCCGTTGGAGGCAATGTGAACTTCCACACACTTCTCTGACCTCGTGAGTGGTGCACCGATCAGGTAAGGTCACTTTCCTTCTCTTTTAAGTAATATTTGTAGATAAAAAGCGTGGTATGAACCTGATGAGCCTCTTTGGCTCACAGTGAAAAGGATTATGCATCCTAAAAACAGACTTGATCTACTGCAAAGTCTACTTTGCTGTGAAAGAAATACAATTTAAAAAGTTTTGTAATTGTTTATTTATTAACTCGTTTTGGCACAATTTTATTAAAATGCCATTAAAAAAGTAAACTGCACTGGTGACAAGTACACAATTTATTCTTTTATTGGGGGGATTTTCATTTGTGTAGTGAAAAATGAAGCTTTTAAGACTGACAGAGATGAAAAGAGTTTTTAAGGTGCATATCTATATGATGAGGCGCAGCTGGATTTCAAGAACATGCAGCAGCTTGCATTAAACTGCAAGACTTTCAGACAGCACTATGTAGCACCAGCAGGCCTAATCTTATTTACTGTATTTTTTGTAACTTGTTTGCTCTCTTTCTCAAATGTCTTGACATGCTTCATGCAGGGACGACTGACCTCACATCGTCTCTAGAGGCTTTTCATATAATTTCTCCCTGACTGGAATGCAAAGATGCCAATCTTGGAGAAAGAGACGACCAGAGACCGCGACAGTCAAGTATGTAAAGACGGCATTGTTTCTATGGTGAAAGTGCTTTCTTTACATTATACACTCCCATAAAACCTTTTAATACCGGGAGCTGTTCATGGAGCTGAAGTTGGCAAAGTGCCGCTGCCGCTGTCCGTGGTGCTGAAATTCTCTAACTGACCGCTAGGGGCGAAAATGACAGCAGGCCCTTCACCGTTCAGGGGTGTAAAACCTTATTCCATTGAGATAGTACCTCTATTTTTTTTTAGTTCCGTCATTTAATCCATATTGAGTCAGTTTAGGATTGTGTTATAATGGAGGTTGCATTGTGTTTTACTGTGGTTTGATTGGCTCTGAATTTGTTTTTTGTTTCTAACACGTTTTATGCCTACTCAAAAAAATCTACACTATCCCCGTTTCCAGGAATTCACAGCTGGACGACAGCTTATTACGATTCCAATATAGTGGTCAAAATTAATGTCTTGGACTGCTAACAGTACATTTATGCAAATGATCTAACATCAGACAGAAAAGATAATTGATTTGCATTTTCCATCCTTATAAAAAAAAAAACAAGTTTCAAGTCCCAGCGGGCTGTAGGATCTGTTCACAAATACACCCCAAAGCATTAAAGATGAATTATTAACTAAGCTCTAATAATAAAAGCATAAAGAAAAGATGTGAGGGAACTACCCCTCCAACTAATGAACCCTCTGTGAATCAGGGGAAAGACATCAAACAGCTATCCTTTCATTACTCATAATGAGTGTTTATACAAATCTGTTGTATTTATGACCTCAGATGTTGCCAAAGGTCCCTGTGCCCCCACTGAAACAAACCCTCGACACTTACTTGAAGTGTGTCCAACACCTGGTGAAGGAGGAGCAGTTCAGGAAAACGAAGGCCATCGTGGAGAAGTTCGGGGCTCCTGGAGGCGTCGGAGAGGTTCTCCAGAAGAAGCTTACAGAGAGGAGGGAGAGGATGACCAACTGGGTAAACTCTGTGTATCTATCTGCAAGATAAAAAAAACAAAACAATCCTACTCTTTGTCATAGCTCCCCCAGTATCAATAAAGAGGTTTTGGTTTAATAAATCTTAATATGTTCATTTGGAGAACTTGCAAATTCATTCTTGAGGGATTTTATTTCAGTCAATACACTTTTTGTAGCATTGGTTATCGTTTTAAACCCAGTTACTGGATTTGATCTTTAACAATACAGGATGTGTAATCAGCATCAACTTTGATTTGTAACAATAAGGTATCAAACTCTGCTCTATGTAGTCTGCTAGTAAAAAAAAAAAAATAGCAACTCAGATTTTGTCCCCAAGATGATAAAATTCTTAAAATATGACCTATTCATAAAAAAGTTCAAGAAAGTGAAACACCTGGCAATGAAGATTTATTGGAGCCTTTGTTGCTTCAATCTCTCCACCTGCATCTGGGTGATCGCTCAGTCCACAGCTCAGCCAAGTCAGTGAAATATATCACGCTCCCACTCTCACACGTACTCTCTCCCACTCTCCATTTTATCTGGCAGTGATACACTGTAATGTTTTTTTTTTTACTCCAATGCCCACACATCTCAACTCTGAAAGTAATAACTTGAGTCCAAAGTGCTTAACGAAGCCACATTTCTCAAAAAGCGCCCTGTGTTTTGATTTAGGTCTATGACTACTGGCTGGAGGACATGTACCTGAACAACAGGTTGGCCCTCCCAGTCAACTCCAGTCCAGTCATGGTGTTTCCTAAGCAGACGTTCAGAGATCTTAAAGACGCCCTCAGGTATGTGCTGGACTTTTGGTTCTGCCATTGAAAAAACAATTGCATGTGTGGAGTGCTGACTTTATCTTAATTTAAAGTTTATCCACCCTCCTTTGTTAAAGCTGTGAGTCACCAGAGACTCTGAAACTACTCCTGCTAACTGTGTAGGTCACTGAGAAGAGCAATTGAAAATAATACTTTAACCTCAATCAATCTAGGATAAGGTGTAAATATATATATTTACATATGAAATATATGACTATATGAAATATATGCATTTGCAACAGAACATTTAGATTTTTCAGAATGATCTTGTGAGAGCAGCAAATCAAACAGAATACAATGAACACAACAACTATTTTTCATTAACTCATTAATCTCATGATTTGTCAAAAAAAGGACTGAAATGTCCCAGTTTACCAAAGTCCAAGGTAACATCTTCAAGATGATTGTTTTGTCCAACCAACAGTCCAAAACTTCACAACTGAGGAAGCTGAAACTTCAAAACAATGAACTTTCACAATTAACAATCAAAAAGTTGCAGATTAATTATCTCTCAATTGACTAATTCAACTCTCTTTGTTCAACATTGCTGTTACTCTGGACCTGCATGTAAAACCACCAAGCTGAATTGGTAACAGCACATTCTTTGACAACTTTAGGAAAAGTTTAAAAAACAACTTTAGCGGAAGTACACAAATGCACCACAAAAAAAGGAAACCACAACACTTATACCACATAATAACTCCCAGAATGCACTGAACATCACAGGTTGTTGGCTGCAGATTGCTTAAGGGTCAAGTTCTAAAAGGTACTTTAGGTAAAAAATAAACACAGCTTCCAGGCACAATACAATGTCATCACTAAGTAAACAGTATATCTCTCAATCCTGCAGCTACTGACAGGGTTTATGTTCTTCTCAGCAAGCACCAACTCAGATTAAGATCTGAATTACAGACATGGGAAAAAAATCACAGGCATCCTCTCTGCCTATTATTAAATGAGCCGTAGCCCACCAGACATTACACCAGTCCACCCAGCCCTCTAATTCAACATTAGCTTTTGTCAGCTCACGGCGCACTAACTGAATAGTTCCAGAGCACCCCGAGCTGGTAATCTACTGACACAAACACTTATTAGATTGGGAGTGACAGAGCCAAGCTCTCCGCAGAGACTGCTAGTCAGGCCTCATTTAGGGGTGTGGTGCGCTGCGGCCGCCTCCTTTGTATTGATCTTGCTCTGAACGTAATAACACCAAGACAAATGACATACAACATAAGACCTGACAGGGCTCTGTGTTTTCCCTATTTGCCCACACCGCCCACTCACACATACAGACTCTCTCTCTCTCTCTCTCTCTCTCTCTCTCTCTCTCTCACAAACACAGATAAACGCACACAGCTTGCCCACTGTATCCTAGTAATTCACCATAATGTGATTACTGTTAGCCCTTTGAAAGATGAGAGTACATCTAATTATAATCACTGGCCAGTTCACTGTGTATGTTTAGTGTTTCATGACTTTTTTTAAATTTCAAACTCTCTTAAGATTTGCTGCTCGTCTCATCAGAGGAGTGTTGGACTATAAGGCTCTGATTGACGCGTAAGTTTAACTTCTAATGGATTACCTGTCACCTCGCACCCTCAGAGTCCAAATGCATGCCTTACACCTCATCTATGTAAACTCCACAGAGTAAATTTAAAATGAAAATAAAGTATAATAATAAGTCATAAAGTGAGAGACTAGAGGTTATTTGATGTGTGAAATAATGTCTCTCAGGCGAGCACTGCCAATGGATTTTGCTCGGGGCCAGTTAGCTGGAACCCCTCTGTGCATGGAGCAGTACTACCGCCTCTTCAACTCCTACCGCTACCCGGGGCTAAAGACAGACACGCTGAAGGTCCAGATGAAGGCAGCCTCCTCAGCGCCGGAGCACATTATTGTGGCGTGCAAGAACCAGGTCAGCACGCTGGCCTCTGAGGAAACGTTTCACACTCCATCACACTTCTAACTGGAGACAGTGTCTCGTCCATTTAAGAAAGAAAAAATAAGTAAAATGTGAGGCTGTTTTAATATTATATTCAAATTTTATGGATTAATGCTGAAAGGTGAGAGTAGTTCTCCAAAGCGGTCGGGATGTCACATTAGACGTAACTTTTTTTTGTTTGAATTCCTTTCCTACCACCAGAGATGTGGTAGATTTACCAAAACATGCAGCAATACTGTCCTCTAGTGCCAATTCCTTCATCAGATTTCAAAGCATAGGACTGTTCTGAGCATCTAAACTGGCTACAATAGATATATTACCATCTATTCTGTCAAAGTGCCATCTTTAAAAATTATTTCTCACCGGTATACAGGTATGACCATTTGCATTCAGCTAAAAAAAAAAGCCCAAATCCATCATCCTGTTAAGCATTATACGTCCTGAAAACAAAGTTTGTGTCAGTCGGAAGATTTAAGGACATCAAATTCATGCTGAATTACAAACATGCCTCAAAGTACTTTACAGTGCAACGGGCTGACCTAAACTACCAACTGTTACTATGCCACACCAACTCCTCACCACCTCACAGACTTGTGTATACAGGGAAGGTTAAACAATATAACATCTATTATTGGGTAATAAGTTGTACCTACTTGCTTCTAAAATGATATGAAGGCAAGGCCTGAGTATACATGGTTGTATTTTGTGTTTCAGTTGGAAAACACTGCCTTTATAAAATCGTAGTGATGTACAGTGATGTAGATAATGCTATCTAGGGATCGCAACGAATATTTCAATTGGTGAGAAGATGAAATTATTTCTGCTTTACGCACAAGAGATCTCTAAAGAACGCAATCATTGACAAACACTTTGATCTGTTGGGCTGGCTGAGCAGTACTTAGTAAATAGTCTTCTTTCACAATTCCCAATCAGACTCTCCTTGCTGCCCTGTGAATTTTAAATGGAAGATTTCCTATTCATAAGAGACGTTTCCAAAATTTACAAACATTTTCACATTAACAAAGCTGCACTTCAGTTAGACATTTGATTTCTAAGTGTAACTCTGGTCTGGAAATAGTTGCCATTCTTAGTCATCAAAGACTAAAGATTTTAGGTTATTGGTGACCATATATTTGCACATACATGGTTATAATTATAGATTGTGGGTTTCTCTACTGATCTTAATTAAAAAGTGAGGTTTTACTTTATCGTTTACACATTTAAAGGTTGTCTTTTTGATTTTTTCGTGATTTTATTTCTATAAGACCACACCAGACCCACTCCTCTAATCCTCTATAAAGATTCCCATAAATGCATTAAACCCCTGCCGCTAATATCTACAGGTCTTAGATCCGAGGCTACTAATTTGATTACATTTAGCACACGCAGTGGGCCTTTAAATTATCACGGAAAAAGGCCCAGTAGGAGCCCTCACCTGGAAATGGTTCTGGGAACTATCAATCTGTGTCACATAAGGGCCCGTCCCTATGGTGATACAGGCAGTTAACTAAATTACTGTTGGTTGAATCTGCGAGCGCTTCCTTGAGTCGCATCCTTAACTGATCAATGCAGAGGAGCCATATTTTATGCAGCAACTGGGCATTTTCAGCCCTTACATTATTACTAGTGTCCCAGCCCTCGCAGCTGTTCAAATACTGTGCCACAGTAACAATAAACTCCGATATAAATAACTATTAGAACGCAAGGACAGATCTAAACACAGGTGGTCAGTATTGAAGTTGCATCAGGTCATGATAATAGAGTAGTTCAGGACCACATGATCTCTGCTCTCTATTTTCCTCACTAGTTTTTCGTGTTGGATGTAGTCGCAAACGGCAAGCAGCTCGACGAGACAGAAATCTTATCCCAGCTGGAGAAAATCATGAAAATGGCAGAAAACGCAGAAGAGAGACTCCCTCCTCTAGGTGTCCTGACATCTGACGGGAGGACAGAATGGGCACAAGCGAGAGATGCACTAACAAAAGGTCTCAGCTCACATGTTTTTTTTTTCTTATTCTTATCACAAGCTTTAAACAAAGTTCAGACAAATAAACCAAGACATCTCGTCTCCTTCCCTCCTCCATGCAGATCAAACCAACAGGGACTCTCTGGCCCTGATCGAGAGCTGTATGTGTGTGGTGTGTCTTGATGAGCCCAGTGGTCTGGCTCCTAAAGATACCAACAGGGCCCTGCTGATGCTTCATGGTGGCGGCCGTGAGAAGAATGGGGCAAACCGCTGGTATGACAAGTCAATGCAGGTAGGGCTATGTTCAAAGCACTCCAATCCGTCATGAATGCAGAGTTTGGACTGTTAGCTAATTCACCTTCTCTCAGTTTGTTGTAGGAATGGACGGGATATGTGGAGTAGTGTGTGATCATTCTCCATTTGAGGGAATAGTTATGGTGCAGTGCTCTGAATACCTGCTGAAATACATGTAAGTCAGCGAATGGCAGCAGGATATAACCTTACTCTGACTACAATTGTGTTAATTAATTCTGTTGAGGGCAGCAGTGAAGGAGACATAAGTGCTGTTGTTGTCTTGAGCAGGACAGGGAGTCCCTCCAAGATGGTGAGGGCATCCAGCATCAGAAAGCTCCCTCCTCCAAGAAGGCTGCTCTGGAAATGTAACCCACACATCCAAGGACTCTTAGCAGCATCTGGAGACAGACTTCAGAGGCAAGCACACACAAACAAACAAACAAACAAACAAACAAACACATAACTATCTACAAATAGACATAATTTCTCACATATTCTATGCTTTCTCCTTCAGGCTGGTCGATAATCTTGACATGGATGTTTTCAAGTTCAACGTTTATGGTAAAGAATTCATCAAAAAACAGAAGATGAGTCCAGATGCGTTCATACAAGTTGCCTTACAACTTGCATTTTACAAGTAAAGTACATTCAAAGTACATTTATCTTCGAATTTAATCTTCATTAGTATGCCCTTTCAAATATGCTGGTATTGCCGTGATTGTGTCCCCTGTATAGATGCAACAGAAGGCTTGTGTCCACTTATGAGAGCGCGTCCATACGACGTTTCCAAGACGGTCGGGTTGATAACATTCGCTCTGCCACCCCTGAGGCCCTGGCCTTTGTGATGTCTATGACAGATGAGAGGGCCACTTTCACCGTGAGCCATTTTTCTCACTTTGATCCCAATTACTGACTAACTCCCACATTACTGTTCATCACAGCTGCTTAAATGAAACAGGTGCGACAGGTCACCTCGGCACGCCAAACCCAGTGTCCCCATCCAAACAGATGATCTCTCTGCAGATTTATCCAGACTATGAAAAATGAATTTATCCGCTGTACTGCTCTCTTTTTGTACGATTTGAAAAATGTCCTGTGTTTCCTTTATTCTCTTAACTATCTTTCACTTCTCCAACAGGATTCAGAAAAAAATCGACGGTTCAGGGATGCAATTAATGCCCAGACAAATTATACAATTGCAGTAAGTATTTGAAACCAGTATTTGTCAATATATAAATGTGACAGACAGAATTTAAATGTGTAAACTAAACATCTTCAACTCAAAATATCTTTTGGAGCATAAAACATTCACTCCCTGGAGAGTTAAAGTAATAGTTTGATATTTTGGGAAATGCAGTTGCTCGTACTTGCACTTACTGTCTGTACAAAAAAAATATGAAGCTCCTGCCAGGGCATGGTTACCTTAGCTTAGCACAAAGACTGTAAGCAGACAAACAGCTGGCTTTGCTCTGTCAAATGGTTTGAAAAAAATCCACCTATTTACAACTCTTCAGCTCTCTAATTACCATGTTAGCAAAGCTAGCTGTTTCCCCACCTCCAGTCTTTATGCTAAGCTAACAGCGGGAGCTTCATAATTAACACATAGATATGAGAGTGGTATTGGTCTTCTCAGCTAACTCTCAGCAAGACAGCAAATAATAGTATTCCCCCAATTCCTTTCAGAATTATTTTTTATTATTTACAATATTTCAGCAGTGACCACTTTCAATGGCAAAAAAAGAATACATGACTATGTCTTTGTTGTTGAATCACTAAAAGAATACACGCTATCATTCGAAATATTAAATTATAGGCACAGTCCACAATGGGTGTCGTATTTCTATTCTAATGATCAGAGTGCAGCCAACGTAATTCAGTGAACGTGGTCTGCAGTCTGATGTGATGTGACGTAGTTAACCAGTAGTGACTGTACACAAAACACGCCCTGGGCCTGTAAATAACTCATGTGCTCATTCTGATGTCAAAATTAAAAATACTGCATTAAATTTTTTTTTTAATTTCAGGCTATTACAGGAATGGCAATAGACAATCATCTCCTCGGGCTTCTGAGGACTGCAATGGAGCTCAACATGGAGAAACCGGAGATCTTCTGTGATGAGACATATTTGTCCAGTAACCAGTTCATCCTTTCTACCAGTCAGGTAACATGTGATCCCATTCAATTCAGAATGAGAATACATACAATGTTGTGGTGCATGGTATACATCCAAACTTCCTTCTTTTGTGAGCAGAAGTACAGTGATGGGAAAACACATGTCACTGCAATAGAAACATATATTCTATCTCCTATTCAGCTCATTCAGCCTGATACAGCTATGAAAGGAGATTTACTGTAGTTTGGAGCTCAGGAACATCAAGTTCCTACTTTTTTTTCATAACCTGACCACCAATTACAAAATGCTGGAGAAATTAAACAGCTTCTCTTGAAAGTTCACACTGACTTAATTAATAAAATGTATCTTCAACTATTTAAATAGTCCTCTAATCTTTTGGGTTAATTATGAAGAACAACCATTTTCTCATTCCAACTTCTCATATTTAAGGTTTCTTCTGTTTTCTATCATTGCAAACTCAGTATTTGTATTTCTTGCACTGTTTTTTACTACATGATTAATCCAACAAAAAAATCAATGGATTAAGCAATAAGCTCAACTGGTCTAACCCAGACTGTGTCCTCTTGCATCCAGGTTCCTACCACAGTAGAAATGTTCTGTTGCTACGGTCCGGTGGTGCCCAACGGCTACGGCGCCTGTTACAACCCGCAGTCAGACCACATCCTCTTCTGTGTGTCTAGTTTCTGGGAGAACACAGAGACAAGCTCGGCCGTTTTCGTCAAAGCCCTGAATGAGGGCCTGCTGGAAATCAGGGACCTGTGCAATAGCAGCAGTGCTGCAGCTACCAAACTGGCTGATAGCAGCCAGGGAGCCGGCCAGCCTCATAAATCAGGGAAGTAAGCCATACTTAGAGAGCAACCCACTCAAGCTGCTCCACTCAACACTCGTAGACTTAGACTAAGTAGTTGAGATGCCGTCGTGTGTCTTTGTTGTCTGTGCAATAGTGTTCCTTTAACAAAAAGCAAAGCCTTAAAGTTCATATAGAGTATGTTAATATCAAAAAATGTGAATGAAAACTGGAAAAGTTTTTTTTTTCTTTGGATGTGTGTAGACATCATAATGATTTTGGGTCCAACAATGACCCTGTTTGACTCAGCAGACTGAGATTAACTGGTCTGCTGCCTTTAGGAAACTGAAGCCATGCCCGCTTTGTAGCACTGTCGAGAGGGGAAACTCCTCTACCAGAGCGAATCAGCTGAGTGACCACAATGTATATCTTACACACAAAATATAGTATATTTAAGTGACTTATAACAATCATGACATCCTGTAAATGTAATCCTGCTTTACTTTGTGTGTGTCATTCTATTAACAACAAACTGGATCATTTCTATAATATACTATACTATACATGTTAATGTGCTAAAGTATATGTTTTTATATTCAACTGACACCATGAGGATGCCAAAGAGGTTGTGTATAAGTATGTTTGATGAGGCACTTTAAGATATTTATATAAAGATATGAATAAATAACTGTAAACTTAGAGGAATGGTTATGAATAATGTGTGTAGAGGGAAAACATATGTGGTTTCAGTGGCACATTTTAAATCGTCTAGTTGTACTGTATGTGTTCCATATTATAGCAATAGTTAATAAGTGTAGTGTAATGACCTGTGCTACTTTTCAAGTAAAGTACAGTCTAGTGGTTATTGAGGCAAACCACTGTGTTCATGTCTATAAAAGTGATTTTTATTTGAAGCTAGAGGTAGAATGAGGGATGTATTGTTATACTGTAGTGCAATAACGCAATAGCAAGTACCGTGGGGATGTATGTGCAATTTACCAAATCAACTCGTTTGATGCATGGAGCTTGGGTAATATTAAATGAACTATTTTTGATATCAAAAAAATATCTGTAAGGTTCGAATTCATTACAGCAATCCACAGCGCGCATGCTATTTGGGCGAAACATGTCCATTCACCGTATACTGTGACTAGGATTCTTCTACAAATATATATTGTGTTGCAATCTGTGGTGGTTCATGTTACAATCGAATCTTATCAGTGGTCTGTAGCTATGAAAATGTGAGGATATTCGTTGTCCTGTATCCAGGTGAGACTTATGTCATGTTACGTATCTTATCAATCATCAGCCAAAGTGAATGTGAACCACGTAGGTCATTTCAAAATCCATGTTAAGAAAAGATTTTAAGTGACACACGTTGCATGTTTATTCTTAAATACCAACTGTATTTTTATATGTTCACATGAAAAGCTTATATAACGATTTAGTATTAATACTGGTAAAGGGTGCATACGTAGCAAAAAATGCCTTAAAATAAAGTGATGCAAACAGTTTTCCTGCCAGATGTAATATTCTATAAATGTTTAATGTTTTACCTCTGATGTTATTTTGATCTGTTTCTACTTGTGGTAAACGTCTAATCTGAGTGATACATGTAAGAGAATGTAATATTTGTCATGTGTTATCCAGTGGGTTTTCCCTTTGTCTCATGCATAAAGAGTAACTGATAAGTAAATATGGCTGTTACTGTATGTCTATTGAACCACATTATTAATGTGGCCTGAAAAATGAATGTTACACTCATCCATGACAACATTTTTGTGAAGGGTATTGAATGTGTAACGTGTCACTGACAGGGAGAATATAGAGTTGTACGAAGTAAATTAATGTTCAATGAATGTTCAGTGAAAACTTGTGTGTTTATCATTATCAAAAAGAAAACAAACAGCTGATCTATTTTGTTAATAGAGGAATAATTTAAACTGTAATAAAACTGTTGTGTAGCAAAAAGTGATCCTCGAGTCCAGAAATAAAACTGACTTTAAACTATTATATCCAGCAGTGTTGGTGTTTTTCCGTCTAGATAATGTCCTTTATACAGTATATTATTCCCCACGTAGCTCGGTAACACAGTATGGTATTATGGCCGTAGAAAAATAATGCCATCGCAGTAAAAATGTGGTGTTCTTGTATGTTGCTATGCTCTAAATGAGTATGGATATTGACTTTTTTAAGTAAGTAATTTTGTCACTGTTTCAGTATGACCGCACTAAACGCCCTACACTTGGTTAGAATTACAATGTACTACTGAAAATTGGGATGCAGCCTACTACGTCAAACTGCCTGTACAGTATAACACTATTGGAACAGCATGAAAACAGCAATAGTCCAATCATACACCACACCATTAACTCATTTATTTCCATACTTGGTCTACATGATGACAACAAATACTTTTGTAGCAACATGTTGATGTTGAGGGACAATCCAATTACAGACGCTGTTCACTTCAATATCGCACTCAAATTGCACGTATCAACAGCACAGTCAGTTCGTTTTTGATCATTTGACTCTTTGTTTAATTGGTGATCCAAATACCTGGCATTTTCATTTGATTTCATTAGATAACACTGAAAATCCAAGTTACAGATGTTTTCTGATGTTGTGAAAGCTTTGTCTACATCTGGAATGGTAAAACAGTTTTAACAGTCATTGTAGCAATGACACATTATGAACTAGAATATCATACACACGAGTACAAATGTACTCTCTTTAATTCCTGTTCTCAAACATAACGCTAAGCTAACGTGGCTGTTAAGTAGATTAACCATCATGATCCGTCTGAAGTACAGCTGTAATCTGAGAAACAACGGGACTCATTTGCATAGGGTTGTCTGTTTGCAGCATGGCCACTTTACTAACATACTCTCAACAGATGGCCTCGTTTTCACTGGCATCTGATAAAGTCTTTGGGGAGAGACCCAAATTTAATTCTCCATTGGTTAAACCACTGAACCAGGTCGATCAAGTGCCCAAAAAACATAAAACATTTAGTCAAGCTTCCATAAACTGGTCCAATTAAATATGGAATACACATTGAGAGGAAAATAAATCATGCAGACTCATATGGATTAAATGAACAGTTCAGTGTGTTAGAAGGAACAAGCACAAAACAGTTCACTTCCATGATATTGGACATTGTTGTCTATGTATCCAGTGGCTGTGTTTTAGCACAGTTAGTTAGCATATAGAAAGAGTCAGTGCTAACTAAAAGAGATTATGTCAATTTTCCTATTGAGTGAGTCATATGAATATGATCATAATTATTGGAGATTAATACCTGCATCTCCATGAAGCTCTGTGGCTCACGTTGTTTGTCCAGGCTGAATTTAGGTACTGAAAACCGCTGCTGTGCAAGTCACCTCAAAGCTCTAACCCGGGCTGTCCAGCAGCGAGTATATTGACAGATCATTAAGCTGGGTCATCTAAAGCCAGTGCTGGCGGCGACCAGCGCTTGCAGTGTTTGTGGAGCAGCTAGTGACAAGCCTTGGCACTGAGATCAATGGCGGAAGCCCACCTGGAGATGGATGATGGGAGTACATTACCACTAATAAATGTCTGCCACGCTGCAGACGGAGACAGAGCCTTACCTGCTGGCTGCTATCGACTGGAGAGAGGAGCAGAGGGGAGCAGAGGGGAGCAGCGCTGTCCATCCAGATTCCCTCCTCCCTGCTTAGGGGACTGGATTTCTACTTCAACTGAGGACAAATAAAAGCAGAGCAGGGTCAGTGTTTATGCAAGCTGAGACCCTCATACTAAGAAACGTCCTCCTTGGTAGGTACAAAGAGATCCACCGCTGTACAATGAGACACACTGAAGATGATCTCTGCAGAAACAGGTAGGAAATGAGAAGTAGGTTCAGGGCCATGATTTGAGTGTATATACTCATTCATAACTGCCTTTAGGTTAAATAGGAAAACAACAAATATCTGCACATAAATATCAACGATAATAGTTCTTAGAAAAGAGCACACAAGGCATCAATTAGTAAAAAGGTAGCTTTATGTCCTTACATCTGACCAGAGGACATGCTCCGCAACCCATGAGCACATCAGCTCTCGCAAATCATTTCATGTGCTGTTTTCCCTAATCACCACAAAGTCGTAATGAGCCTCTCTAATTGAAAATGTGCACATGAATCAAAAATAACAGCTACAAGATTACAATCTGACTCAACAGCCAATTAGCTACACCGATGCTGTCATCCAAACGTGTTCCACACACTGTTAATATATTAGGTAATGCAGAAGCCGTTGGCAATGATGCAGCCATCTTTGAGAATGAAACTGAGCTTGACATTTTCCCTTCAAAATGATACAGGAAAAAATGTCCCATTGTCTTCATGTTTCAGATATTGACATTTAAGGAGGGAATTCAAAGAGAATACAATTGCCATTCGTCCAATCTTTCAATTAAAGCTGAAGTCCATATTATAGCTGTCTGTTTTCACTCACAAAGGCATTCTGATAATGGCCATTCTGGCATTTATGAGGAAACTGCTCCCAGGGCAGAAGCTACATTTACACACCATCTTGGAGCCTAATTGGCCAAGAAGTGAAGCCCCATTAAATAAAACGACACAATATAGTACATGCTGAAAGGCAGTATTTCCGTGGGACTTGTTCCCTTAGATAAAAGTACCGATACTGCCATGACAGAATTCAGTCTATTTTAGTGTTAAATAGTGAGTGACTGGCTTCCATTGTGGCTTTTTAAACAGTCAGAATCAATACGTGTGTGACGAATTTGTTTCCATCACATAAAAGAAGAATTGCCAAAAGTACAGCATGGACTGTTCATATTGTCTAGAGAACTGCTGTATAATAATAATATCATAGACACTGCAATTATTCTCAGATGAAATTATTAAAATGAATGCAGCCATAATCACACTTTGTTGCAAATCACCACGGTAGAATAACCAACTTCAAGCTCTTCAAGAGTTTCTTCAGCTGTTTTGATACGTTTTAATGAGGCTCCGCTGGATGACAACATGACACCCATTCATCTCAAGGTAGACTGCTTCTAATTTCTTTTCCTATTTACTCCCTGCTCAGCGCATGGTCTTGTTTTCTCATGCTTTCTGAACAATAATCCATCCCCGGGCTGCATATCAGCAGTAACATAAGCTACGCTACTGTAAACGTAGTACCTCAACAGTGTTGGCGACGTATGATTCATTTTGTGATTGGAAGATCAATAACCAATTTGAAGATGACCTGGTGGAGAGGATCCAGATTGCGGGGCCGTGATTCGATGTGCAGCGTAAATCTCTGGTGGTGGATGTGCGTCTAGGCCTGCCACAGCTCCTGCTCTGAGGAATGATTTATGCCTCAGCCCTGCGACATGTCCTGGAGTGGTTTGGCTCTCGCTGAATGGTTGGAGCTAATTTGAGTGGCTTCAGTGAAAGAGCTTACTGAGTGAATAGTGGGGATGGAGAGCGAAAGGGCCAGGGTGTTACAGTTAGAGAAATTGCAGAAAGTCATGATTGGTGTGGAGGACAAAAATCTAAACAGTCATCAATCATTAACTCTATCACCATAATCATCACCATAAGCACACTTTTAAGCTCACAGCAGTATAAGTACCTTGTCTTCTCTCAAGCATGCACGTGCACTAACTAGATCTGGACACAGATAAACAAGGAGAAAAAGAGAGAGGAGTTGAGAGTTAATGACTGAGAAGGTAAATGGTTGTGCCAGGCCATCATCTTAAGACCCGAGTCAATCGTCCACAAAAGCCCTGCAAAGAGACAATCGCTTAAATGCTCTCTTCACATTGGAGTAACAACCATTCGTTCGCCTGCATGGCCTCCCAGTTCAGCATGAGAGAAACTCTGAGAGCCGGTTGCATAAGTGCTAAATATGAATGGATCCGAGGCGACAGGGGGGATAAAAGTTAGATGGAAGGAACTCATTAGGAGTGCTGCACTCTTCTCACAAACTCCATCTCGCTAAAGCAGAAAAATTTGTGAACTGGCCATGAGTTCTGAAGGATATCTCATAATGCTTGACAAGTGAAAACCGCCACCAGGCAGCTAATAGCTATACTGTCATGAGGGCAAATAAAAAGGCATGAGTTTGCATGCATGTAGGCTTTGTGGCTCTGGTCATGTGAGACACATACTTTGAAAATAGCAATTCCCTCGCTCCCCAAGTTCCCCAACAGATCTGTTCTGCTGCAACGCCAGATGTGAGATGGAGAGATCGTTGGCGTTAGGAAAAGGGGTTGAGGGGTAAAAAATAAAAAGTTGTGCTTCATTAAGTGCTCAGCTCCCAGGTGGCCATTTGTCCCAGCAGCATCGTCCCTGTGGAGCTGAGCTGTGTAGGGTGGAGTGGAGATGAACAGAGGCCTGCATCCTGCAGCAGCAGCATCCTCGAGCCCACAGCTGCCAGTGGTTCCATCACTCTCAGGACTCCGGTAACTAAACCACACGCCATGGAGCAGCGCCCGCTTCCTGACTCTGCCAATTACAGTGACCCATTAAGAGGAACGAACGCAGTTCCAACAGATGGGAGAACAGAGGTGTGTTCAATGGATTTTTGGTGAAAAGAGACAAAACCTATTTTGCCTCTGCTCTAAAGGAACAGAAAGAGACTGTTTAAAGTTTCCATAATACATCAGTCATATCTTTGATGGCATTTAAATGGTTATATTGCCAGGGAGTGGTTTAAGGATCAGGTACACATTTGACCTCACTGAAGATATACACAGACCATACATTTCTGTTTTCAACTGCCTTTGCATATATATATATACACACACATATATATACACTCGCCGGCCACTTTATTAGGTGCACCTGTCCAACCGCTCATGAACGCAAATGTCTAGCCAATCACATTGCAGCAACTCTATGCATTTAGGCATGTAGACATCAAGACGATCTGCTGCAGTTCAAAGCAGCATCAGAATGGGAAAGAAAGGTGATTTAAGTGACTTTGAACGTGGCATGGTTGTTGGTGCCAGACGGGCATTCTCTGTAAAGAATGGTCCAAAAAAGAGAAAATATCCAGTGAGCGGCAGTTCTGTGGGCGCAAAAGCCTTGTTGATGCCAGAACAAGGCAGTTGCCAGATTAAGCACCAGGTATGCCTAATAAAGTGGCTGGTGAGTGTGTGTATATATATATATATATATATATATATATATATATATATATATATATATATATATATATATATGCATATGATATGAAAACCTTTTTACAGGATATATAAAGCAGAAAATACTGTAGGTCATTTCATATCTTGATAACAATATATATTTTCTGGTAACTTAATACATAATTAGTCCATATGAAATAATCACATTGTAAAGTCTTGTGTACTTTGTGTACTCCTCTGTAAATTAAATACTCGACAAATAAAAAGTACTGAGTATTTTCTCATTTTATTCAGAAGTGCAAAATTAACATATGAAAATAGGAGAAACACCTCTCAAGCTTATGCAGTCCAGTACAACACCACCTTTAACTATGATCTCAATAATAAACACAAGTGAACTTACACTTTTCCGACCTTTTCCGACCACTTTTCCATCATCATTCTAAACTCCATATAGGTAGAACTTATGGCAGAGCTGTTATTGTACAGGGGGACCTAATAAAGTGCCCTCTGCGCACACACAAAATCACCATAGAATCTGCAGGACAATCATCTGTGTATTTACTGAACTGTACGCTGCTCACACTTAACAACAGCAAGTTGGCTGCACAAACACACGCAAATACGCAATACACTGCAGTCTGACCAAGCATTCATTTATTCCATTAGTCATTCATTTCTCCAAGTTATCCTGTTATTTTCTTCTCTCTTCTTCAACGCGTTCACGGGGCCAGAAAACAATTTCATGTCGCAGCTAGAGCTTTTTTGTCTGTGGGAGCTCAGTTGTCACACAAACCTGGATAAAGGTTTAAGGTAAAAACAGGACAAGATGGATGGCGTCTAACCCTTTAGCAGCTGTAAATGGGTGCTTTATTTCATTCAAACTTATGCCAAAGGCACACTGAAATCTGCAGTATCCAGAGTACTAAAAGCCTTTGACAGCACTATAACCACTGTCTGCTCTTTTTATCTCATTTGTTTTTCCCAGCTGATACACAAATGTCCTTAGAATTCCCAGTCGCGCTATGACAAAGGTTTAACTGAAAGAACTTGTTGAAACCGAAGACCCTGAAGAGACAACGGCTGACATAAGCAGAAATCCTTTGCATTCTTTGCATAATCATAAACTGAGGTTTTTAATAAGTCAAATATGAATAATAAAAAGTTGACTGCAGGATCCATCTGGCTCTGACATGTGAGAAAGCAACTCCTGAACTGCTCTAACCTCCTGAGAGCCGACAATTCACATTTGTCCTCCTGTGGGGGACATGACATTTAGGCCTTTATTTCAAACACCATGCATACAGTCAATTTGAGTGCCAATGTTCTGTGTAAAGGACAACCAGGCCTTTTAGTGAGGCCAACAACAAACTAGTGAGGGGTATGAACAACAGAACACATCTTGTGTCTTTCATAATGGCAGCAAATGCGTTTTATGGCAGTAAGGGATATAAGGGATCAAATTTATGAAGACATATTGTTTCTGTTCTTCATAGAGGTGTTGTTGTTTTTTTTATTTATGAGAGTTTTAACTATATTATTTTAAGATTTTAGAAGTGTGTTAATGTATGTGTTTTTCAGAATACACATTTTAACCCATGTCCTTTGTGGGGGACAGTGGGACTTGCGTCTTCTCCTTTTCAACCATATTCCATAATTCAGGAAACTGAGCACTGAGTGACGCAGACAAGATTTTTTTTGAAAATTATTGAGGAGGGTAAGACTTTCAATCAGCCAGAGATTATTTTTCATGTGTATACAAATGCACACCTTTGCAGAGTCATAGCAGTGCAAGATCCGCAAAGCCTATTTCCGTTACAGCTCAAAAGTTAACAATCAATCTTACACAGAGCCTTCAAATGCTACCTTTCATTACATCCTCTATTTCAATATCTGAAATAAACAGACGAAAACCTAAACTAGCAGAAGAAAAGTAAAGAAGTTCTGTGACTGTCCTTCCACCTACTGGTGAAGATGAAATGCAAACAACACCATGGGGGACGCACACACACTATGATCCACAAACACATTATGCTGTATAGTTCACAGGGGAGTTTCTTCAGAAGTAAATTTAATCCGACCACGAGGAGATGTAATGAGAAATATGGTAAGAGACATTAGGAACTTAATGGGCCACACACAGTTAGTGAGTAATACTGTATGGTCAACTTTCACAGGTGTGGCTCATGTGCTTTCTGTACATCCTTGAGCTCATTTGTGTCTATTTACTTTCAGGGGGCTGTGAAGGCAGATGAAGGAGGAGCTGAGAGAAGCGAGCCGGAGCAGCAAAGTAATGGTTCCATCTTTAATGAGCAGCTGGGGACCGCAATATCTGGTGACAGAGAGGGCCCCTCTGCCGAGTCTCTGTCACAGTGGAAAGGCTCACCCTAAATCTCGCTCTTATTGCTACGAGCAGCGCGACGATATCTCACTCTGGAGACAGAACTTCAAGTTTTTATGGGTGCTTGGGTAATTGAGCAGCAGGAGGAAAACAGGGTCCACTTATCCGTAAAGGAGGTGTAGCCAAACAAAATGACTGGTGAATTAATATTGGTATTCTCTCTTTACCCCCACTCTGTTGGCTTTCGCTCACAGTAGTTTATCAATGAGATCTGTTTGTGAACCAGTGGAGTTTGGCACGGGAGCAATGGTATCATCTAAGCTACATGTGTCCTGGTGCAAATAAGCCTGTCAGTTTAGCCACTCCTTCATATGTAATAGAGGACAGGACTGAGGAATGGTGGCAGTGCCGCTTTATGGCCCCTCAAACTAAACTTGTCAGTGAAACTGGCCCACGAGACAGCTCCGATGGGCATGACAAATAGGCTTTGTCTCTGTGGTTTACAATTACCCAACAAAGAGACAGACTATATAGCATTTTCATGTCTCTAAAGTGACTCAGAGAAATATCAGCTGACACAGACTCGCTTGCCAAGGCAAATATCATAGCATAAAATAAAACTGCAAAGTCAGACTTTTACAGAAGCCCAGAATTGCCAATCATTTCCATATCTCGAGGAAACAAGATAATTAACTTATCACAAGAAAACAAAAGATTGTTTCCTGTTATCATTATAATGTTTATCATAGATCAGAAGTTCAAACAGCCCAGATGGAGCTGGCGGTGATGGATTTGATGTAGTTAGCAGAAGGATAAATGTGTGACTTTGTCCCTTTTTCAAAATAAAGTGTTGTGGGTATATACAAAATACGTGGAAATAAAATGAATTGGCTTATATTCACACAAAGTATGAACCTGTTACCTGTGTGTCTTAAAAATGAAAAAGAAAATACCACTAAATTGTGAGGGAAATGTCTTTATTCTTTTCTTTTTTGGGTTGCTGGAAAAATAAAATAAAATCCTGACAGTGACTGATACATTAGAGTTAAAGACATCTCTGACTAATTATACATACAGACACAAAAGCAAGCATCTTTACTGTATATGTAAAGATAGTCAACCTGGACTGTTTGAATGCATTTGACATAAATGTCAGTATGACTGCTGTAGAGTTATAGCGCCGACTGACTTGAACACGAAAATGTAAATGACAGCTAGCATGGCATGACTCTCTGATAAGCGTTATAAGCATCTTTTGTTTCCTCATGATGACAAGTTAATTATGTCATTATCTCAAGATAACAAAATAATCTAGTTGTGATCCCAAGATAATGTCATTTAAAAAATAATTGCAAGCACGGCTGTTCTTTGCTTCCGTAGACTTTCAACTTCCACATTCAAACAAAATACTGTGGGATGTAGAAAGCAACAAATGGTAGAGAACCCAATACGGTCGTCAAAGTTCTTGGGCCGGAATACAACTGAAGATCTAATATCTTTAGATTTGCATCTCAATATAGAACAACAGCTAATGTTTATCCCAAGGAGGCTTTATACTGTATGTTGCTTTAATATATCTTCTTAATCACAAATGAAGTACTTGATCACGAGTAAGATGTTAAGCAGAGTGCAAAGATAAAAGAAAGATCACAGTTACAAGTCATAAATCCCCCAGAGTTATGGTACTCGCAATCATTTTAGCACGTCTCATTTATGTTTTGATTAAAAAGGATGTCTCTGTAAAGACTCCAGGGCTTTCACAGATGAAATCTAATTAACATTCAGTTAAAAAGACCCAGCAGGGATTCACTTTCTAACCAGGAAATCCTCAACCCCCTGTGCATTTGCCTTTCTGGAAAATCAACTGTGTTTTTAAAACAATAAAATTACAGTTTTGTCATAGAAAAACAGACAAATACCAATAGACTGGTTCCTTGATTTATCTATGAATAACAGTTGAGGAAGCATCAGAGAATTAATTTGCTTGTGCCTTTTTTTAACATTCCAAACCTCCATGAAATGGAGGTTTGCGTCGTGTGCTGCCACCCTAACAGTGACAGCTTCATAACAAGCCCACTGTGCAGCAGAGCCTAGAGGTCCACTCTGCCAGAGCTACTCTGAAATGCACTAAAGGCACATGCAGACAGCTCCCTTCTCTCTATGGACGGACGCAAACAGAATCAACCTGCGACACGTGACAGGCCCTCGCCTCTAGTGGCTGTTCTACTATCCCCCACAGTCCACTGTCACAAAGTCCTCACATACATGCAGCAAACAACATATCTTGAGATGTCAGGAAAAGTTCTGGTTGAGGTTCCTGTAGTATTGACCACTGAATTATAGGCTTGCAGTTATTACCTCCGCTGAGGAGCTTATGTCTTTCGCTCAGTTTGACGGTTTGTTTGTCTATCCGCAAGATTACAGAAAAACTACTGTCCTTATTTTCAGGAAACTTGGTGGAAGGGTGTAGCATGAGCCAACGAAGACTTCATTTGGAGCAGATCGGAATCACAGCGCGGATACACAAATTTTTTTTTTTTACTTTTGTTAACGTTGTGAGATAGGGCATATGTGCTGCATTCATGTGGTGTTGGAATAATCAGATTTTTTTTTCCAAACTGGGAAATGGCTTGTTAAATTACTTATAATGATATATCCATGATCAAAATAGTTGTTAATTCATTTTATGACAACTGACTTACCAATTAAGTGACCAATCATTTCAGTACTGCATTTGACATAAAAAAAAATAAAAAAATAAAAACACTCAATCCTATTCGCTTTACTTAGTTTTTCTCCCAATTATGACTGTTGCCATGTGTTGGGATCTAATCATATCCTGGAAATGATCAAGGCCAAGAGCCAGTAAAATGTTTCCTTTGAAATGTGTGGGAAGCATCTGTTTCTGGCACCTTTGAAACCCAGAGAGAGACATCTGTCTGGTACGGTACCCAAAGTGCCCTTAGATCAACATATATGCATACATCTCATTCTAACACATATCCCTCAGCAAATAATGGTATCATTTAAAATAGTTTTAAAGCTAAATTTAAAAAGAATGATACTCCCTAATAAGCTTCCCATAGTACTATGAAATCTTTGCAAAGGAACAGAATATATATTAAATTATGATGGGACTTGTGTGTACACGGAGCAGATGTCGTTATCTACCTCTTGGGTGGAAGAAACAACAAGTGTGCAATTAAAAGAGATACCTTCAGTTCAAAACAGATAAACTCCGGAAAGTAGACCAATTCGGCCATATAGCTTACAACTATTAGTTCATAACTGGTGCATTTGGAGGGTAACATTTGATCTCTGGAATCCTAATATGTGGTAAAAATGAAATCAGCAAGAATAAATGAAAGCTAATGAACAGTTCATGCAATTGTAAGTGGTCGGCAATATGTGGACGGACCCTAAATTAACAGTTTTTGCATGTAATCATCCTTCCACAATTGCTTATCCAGCTGTTTTTTTACTCAAAATGCTGAGTTTGTAAGTTAAACATAGTCTCCAAGAACAAAATGAGTGGGAAATGACGCCGAACAAGCAGTAAGTAGGTATCTAGTAATTTCTTTTTATCCTTCAAGGCTTCTTCTACACAAGTTGCTGTGGCTACTCCCTACTCTTGTGTGGGAGCAACAATGGCCTTGCTCCATCTTTCATTCAAGCTGAGTCAGTATCAATCACATGACACTCCAATGATAGATAGGCAATCTAATAACACTAGGAGCAAAAATAACTTCACTCGCTCAATCCTTGACCTTACGGAGCGAGCAGTCAGTTTGGTTAAAAGCTACAGCTATCACGTAAAAATGGATTTTTCTTTTGGATCCATTGCAGATGAAACATTTGAACTAAAATGGCCATAGAAAGCTGTCATTAATAAATAATTGCTGTTGTTATGGATTTATACAGTGCCTCCGCCTCCGTGAGAGCTGCCCGTATTTAAGAGAATTTTTGACTGCAGGCTATTTAGACAGAAAGAAAAAAGACAATGCAAGCGGGTTTTCAGAGCAGTGAAGGAACTGCCTTTGGACGAGGAACCATCTCAGCATGCGTGGAGCCGGAAGAGAGACGCAATTACCATCAAAAGATAGGGGCTATGACACCGCTGAGGCGCCACACAGGACACAGAGGAAGTGGTGAAACATTTAGGTCACACTGAGTTCAAACATGCGAACAGCTACAGCAGTGAGAGCTGAGGACATTTACAGAGGATGCCACATTTGTTAATCATGATGGCACAAAATTGAATTAAAAGAAGAGCATGACAGGGCAAACATCAGGACTGCAAAGCAACGATTGTTTATTAAACTTGCTGGTGGCTGGAAGACAATACTGATGGGTGTGTGACGGGATATTGTCTTTGTATCTCAGTGGCTCTAATTTGTTGCAAGAATGGTGATTAGCGTTCAGCAGTTTGGACCCAGCTTTAAAATCACATTTTGCTTTTATGTGTCTTGCTGAAGTGTCCAACTACAAATAAGAGCATCAGATGCATGGTTGAACTCGGTCGACCGTGTCCCACTGAAGAAGAAGAACTTTATTTATCCCGCAACGGGGAAATTTAATTTTTTCACTCTTATTATTAATCATGTTACACACACAGGCCCGACATACACACACATGTACAGACAGGACCTATACATGCAATTAAGGAGAGATGTTAGAGCGAGGGGGCTGCCAGTGACCAGTGCCCCGAGCAGTTGGGGGTTTGGTGCCTTGCAGGAGATGAACTGGCACCTCTCCAGCCACCAGTCCTCGCTCCATAGATGGTCACACAGGGACTTGAACCAGCGACCCTACGGTTCCCGCCCCTGAAGCAAGCATGTTGAAGCAAGCTAGATTGTGTATTAAGATACACCTGTGCAGAGTGCCTGCCAAATAAATACATTTCCTAATAAATCCCTTAGAAAACTGCAATGCCCAAAGCAATTAGAGTAGCCAATAAATGTAACCACCTCAAACTGAGCTCTATGATGTCTAAAGTTTAATTTTGAACAGGTGACCTGTGTAATAGTGTGGTCGTACTGCAGAGGTTTAAAAATTAACTTGAGAAAAATACATTGAAGCTCGGCCAAAGTGAAGGAACACATGGAAGAAAAAGTAAATAGGTAAACTGGAGGACAATGTCGGGATGGAACACTTATCTTTGTTTCCTGTGACGCTAGAATTGCTGACTTTTACCAATGGAGTGTAAAATGGTAATAACTCATGACTTATGTTCCAAGATTAGAATCAATTGCAAATACGCTGCACCCCTCACATACTCCTGTGCCACAGAATGTATGTGCAGCATCCATCTTTCTTTTTTTTTTTTTTTTAGAAAATAAGATTATCATGGAAAGGACAAAGAATGAATAATTACCAAAAGGCAGCTCATGACAACAAATCCTATTTTTGTCTTATGCGTTCAGTCCAAACAAATGTAAGCCACAGCTCCCAGGGTTCCATCAAACATATCAATATTCAGCTGATAATGCCTTTAATCTGTGGCCAAGAGATCCTAGCATAATTCCTCCAAACACTACAGGGAGTTTCCTCTGCTGATCAAAAATGATACGGAAAGAAGAAGTAAATTGCTTATAATGAATATAAATAGGCCTCCCCATTCATAATACAGTACCCTACATTATCAGAGCTGACCCTTTTGGATAGAAACAAAGCAAAAGTGGAAAGATTATACAGAAATGTCTTTCCGGCTTCAAAAGGAATCAAACGCTGAATTATTTTATGCATTTTATTTGTTCTCTGGGGTTCTTCGATAATTCATACAATAGACTAGAGAAAACATGGCGCTACTGTAGTGCTATGTGCGTATGATGACTGTACCTGTAAAAGGCTGCTTCATCCCACCTCTCCGCATCAAACCCCTACTGAAACACACAATGTTCTGAGAGGAAACCGAACACTTACAGTAGATTGTCAAAGCTAAAAAGGAGGATAGATTATACTGTAAATCAAAAGTATTTTTGCGATCATTTTTTGCAACTACCCCTCTGCACTTAGCTTCTAAAGTATTATCTACAAACTGCATTAGACATTTAACTGTTCCAACCCAAACTGCAGTACAGTCATGTGTCAAAAATGTGATCATTTTAAAGAGACTAAACACTGTCGGGGACTTTATGACAGATGGTAACCAAAAGGTCAAAGACACACATGGGGCTCGCTGCAGAGGGATCAATCCAGTAGGATACCCGTGTGTTTATGATGGAGCCCCTTCGGTGAGACGCCACCAAAGGCTTTTTTTGAACTCAGCAAGCTACAAAGAGAGACCCACCTACCTCTAGTCCTGATTCCATAAAGGCAGACAGCACCAAGCTTAGACATGCCTACACCCTATTCATTCACTAACAGGCTCCCAGGAGTCCATTCAGTGCCGCTCAGTCCGGTTGACTAAACCGATTTAATATTAAACTAAACTATATTTAGTCAATATACTCCTGCTGACTGGATAATCTGGAAAATTGACAGATAACAGCTTATTAGGCCTGTAACTAGATAATCACATTGAGAAAAAGTCACAACATGGAACATGGAACATACCCATCTTTGAAATTGAACTTCGTTTTGATCTACACGCCTGTAAAGTTTGGGGACTGTATCGTGCACGGTTGGGGCGCTATCTTAGCAACAAAATCTGTCCACAGACACAGACAAACACTCAGCAAAATACTCAAAACACTTCTGCGGCAGTTCCCACTACAGTAGATGTTTTCAGGACCACATTTTGCAACGAGGACACAAACAGACTCAAAAGAGGAAAATAATACCAGCATCGCTGTTGTGGCTGGGAAAATTCAGTCATTATCAAAACAGGGTGCTAATATACATTTCAATTTTAATATTATGAACCCAGTGTCAAGTGCCCAAGATAATTTTTACATGACTACTAATACCAGAAAATTAAACCTTAGTGAAAAGTGCCAAAGGTCTAACCTCTGCAGCTTCTTTTTGATCCAAATGAAGCTGTGTTTCATCTGACAGACGGAGAAATAACCCAGGAGCCCCGCTGCCAGACTCTCGCTTCTGCCTGGATGTTCTATGATCTACTCTTTACTTAATGAGGTGTCATGTACAGTTTATATAAAAGGTATGACCTTATTAAACTATGAGTGAAAGGGTGAAGCGATAGCTGGGGAAAGATAAATGGCAAGGCTGTATAGATACTAATTTTGCCTGTAACATTCATGGGACATGAGGGCCTCATTCTGATTGTTCAGAGATTTATTACTGACATCTGTGGCTCTATTCAAATGGCACTAAAGAATAAAACATAGGCATTATTAAAAATTGAAATATTACATTTACTTGAAACAGATTTTATTTAGGCTGTTTGAAAAACAAATGCTTTCTGAAAGAGTTCTCACTTTTCATTGTAGTGCAGCTAAACAGCAATTATTAAGAAGGCCTTCAAAAAATAGATTCACACTGAAATCATTTGTAAAATACAGAAACAAACCAATCAAATTTATAGTTTAAGTGCAACTGGGCTCTTCAGAGAGTGTATCACAGACGGCAAATAACCTGGGCAAAAGAAATTATGGACCTGAGATTGTAGAGAAGAATTTTGCTATAAATGCAAAGTAAAATATTTCCCAAAGCTGCTCTTGAAATCAAACCGCTTTCCTGAGACCGCTCCAAGCTCTCCAAACCCCATTCTTGTTATTCTTTTCCTTTGTATGCTAGAATCATACATTTGACATACACATTATTCATGTTGTATATGCACGACTGTCATTCAAAAGTTTGTCTTACAAAAAGAAGGGGGTAAAAAAAAAAAAAAAAAAAAATCAAGATAAAGGCAGGTGGAGAATGATTTAGCCTGGTTTTGTTTCATTTTCCGAATATAAGGCACGGTGACTCATCAGCCACCTGACCTTAGCGGCGGTCTGCGAGGACGTGATGTCTGGCCGAGCCCCTTTTGGATTCATCTGGTGCCAGGGGAGGAGCAGACCTGTTGGTAGATGAAGGAGTAGAGGCTGACGTCAGGGCGCCGACCAAGGCAGTTCTTGCACACTGAGCTGTAGTACTGCCCCAGGAGATCATACACCTCGCCTGTGAGGGAGACAGGGAGATTGTGTATGTTATCTAGTCTTTACAGTGGACTATCACAGCAAGCTCAATGTGGTGTTTTCAGTTTGCTTTCAGGAATAATCATTAGCCATATCAGTTTCATTGATAACATTGTTTACAAAAAAACGAAAAAGAAATATTGCAAAACACGATTAATCATATTATTATTTAATTAGCATCACACTCTTGGCGGTGCATAAAAGAAAGTTGCATATAAGCAGGAAGCAGGCTGGGGGGTTGTTTACTGGGGGTTGTGCTTACCAACGCTGATCCTTCTCTGAGTTAGGAAAGAGTGCATCTTGTGGACATCTGTCATGAGCTTGCTGTCACCAAAGGTGAAATAGGCCACATCTCGGCCTGCCTCAGCAGCTGCCAGCATCTGGAGTAGAGCTGGAGGAAAAAAAGCCCGTGTTAAACATCAAGTCACACAAAATCAGTCGCGATACAATAGAAGGACTGTCCTTTCTATGGCTTGTTTTGCAGGTTTGTCATTATACTCTCATCTTCTTTCCAGTAGCGTATGTTCCCATTTAAAGTCACCAGTCTCTGTGGCATGTACAGCAAAAGGCAAGTAATCGGGTAATAGGTCTCACCCCTACTGAGAACTCTGGATTAGTTACAAAGAGAGGCCAGGTCTGGCCCCGGAGAGCCGTGAATATTTTAAGAGACTGGAAATATGTCTGCTGATTAATGAAGGTTGGGACAGTGGCAAGTTAACGAGCATAACTGAATCAACATTTTCAGAGTAGGGCCACAATTAATATGTCTACACTTCAGCAGTTTCTTTCCCGTGCTCTGTTTCAACTGCTTTTCCCAAGAATTATCTGACAATTAAAAAAATAGGTGGCTATCTGAGGCCACAGAAGGTAAACCCTGGAGGAGAACAGCATCTGAATTATAAAGCTCTTCCCAAGAGGCATGTCATTAAGCAGACAGTAGGTGATGGTGCCTATGGAGGGCCTTGCTACAGCTAATTAACAAATATGTATGTATAGTTTGCAAGCATAGTGGCTCTAAGTCAAGTAGACAGTAAGAAGCGGAGCCGCTACTGCAAACGTTTAGCATAAACTCTCCTGAAGCTCCCTGCTCAGTGACAGTGATACACGGCAGAGACCGAAAACTGTAACGGATTGATGGACTCGAGCAGGCGATCAATTTCACTATTAATGAAACATATTAACTTTGTCATTTGATCAATAGAAGGAAGGCGACGAATAGGCCTTAACTAAATGAACGCATTCCCGGGAGACAAATGGATGCCCACGCGGATCTGCTGGAGCATTTCAAGCTGAAATGTATTCAGTTATATCCAGTAAGAGAGTCCACTTAGACTGATAAGTGCAAGAAGATGATCTGAGCACATTTCTCCTAAAGATCTACTGACGGAGAGTTACGTCAGTGCTTACCTTTCAGACGTGTGTCGCCTCCAAAAACTCCACAGCCCCAGTTCCCTGTAGCCACTGCCGCAAGGTTTTGGCTCTGATTTTCAGGGCGAGCAAAGCCACAGTAGGCCTAAAGGAAGACAAAGCAATGTGAAGGTAAAAAGACAACATATTAGGAATGGAAAAGGAGCCACAAAGCGAAAGCACAATTAGATATGACGGGACAAGTGTTCTGTGGCAGAAACAAGGAGATCGGTACACTATAAAACATCTTCCTTTGTCTGAAATCATTAACTTATTCTCCACAAAGTAAACACTCTGTAAGTGACTATAGTATGAAGTGTATATTCAGTGGAGTATTGAGATTTTGGACACCTATGTGTAGTGTCACATTACGGCCAAAGTACATGAGGTGTCGCGACATTCCTGCAGCAGAACACGTTCATAATATCCAATTGCAGCTGCAACATGGACCACTGAAGCCGCGTGGCTCGACTCTGTTTTTACGTGGCTCATCTACTTTTCTTCTCTATGCGTGGCTATGTGGCCCTCAAACAGGTAAGAACTACAGATAACTGTCTAAAAAACAAGTAAAGTCTGTTTACAAATGATCAAGATATACATCTTATTGTAAGATAAAACAATAGTAAAAACCTTCCGTCATTACCTGTTTTTTGGGGGACCACATTACATCAAGTCGCCAGAAACACAAGGCTGGGCTGTTTGAGTAAGTGGGGAATTATAGGGCAGGTATTAAAAAAAAGGCAGAATCAACTCTGATGAGCCTTAGGTCTTGAGATGCCCTTATTGTTCCAGACCACAGGTATGTTTTATAAGAACCAGGCCTACAGAACGTCCCCATGCCATCAAACATAAATGAAAAGTAATTCCATTTGCCTGCAGGCCTGTGTAGGTGACATCCTTCAATGCATGAACACATAGAGGTTGGTTGGGCTGGCTGAACATTAACTGTGTCATTTCACACCAATTCCCTGAATTATACTGCCATTGCTGTGAAATTGGCATGGGGTTTACATATTAATAATTGCACATAACAGACTAAACCCATGCGCATGAACAAGAGCATTTGACATGACAACATGTCAAGTGAGACGTATGTCACATGAGACATTATTTCTAAAAGAAGAAGATGTTAAATGAAAAATCTGAAAGGGCTCTGGAAATCCATTTTCACATTGCGAATGAAGTGAATAGTTAAAATTAATTGTGAGTGCCCAACCTCCCACTGACCAGTCATAAATTCTTCCTGTAAAAGGGCAGATGTGACAGTTAGCTGAGCAATATCTGAAACAGGATTGATCCATATGTTGGTGCATTCTTCACACCCTTGTCAGAGCTGTCATACTCCTCCATGCTTTCTGAATTGACAACATCAACATCTTGATTTTCTATTACAAATGGACATTTTTGACTGGGGAGATTGCACACAAGGATGGATGCCTATTTCATTTGTGATGTAAATGTAATAAGTGTGATTAATCGCCTTGAGGTCAATTATGTTCATTAAAATGAATGCTGGGCTTAATGGGTAGTGTAATAAATAAGATTAAGCTTATTCTCTACAAATATGGCAATCCATCAGTCTGGCACTTATCTAGAATTCAACTCTTTACCTGGAGAAAAATAAACATGAGTCAATGCCACCTGAGCTGACATTTATAATGAGACTGTTTCCCAATTATCAACCAAACGAGTTGACACGGAAGTCATTAAATCTGTGCAAGCCAAACATGTAGTGAAATGGCAAATACAGTTAAAAAGATAACATGACTGCAGCAATAAATGTTAAAAAAGCAGAGATCAAAGTGTAACATCAAAGAGCAGTGGTAGATTGCCCCCATACTTCCACTGCTATAAATTATACAAACTAGACACTTTGTCTACAAAACAAAAAAAGCACTTACAGCAGCACTCAACATATAGTCACTAAAATCCGTTCTCCAATGAGCTGACGTAATGTTTTGTATTAATTCTCACATGTTTTTTTTTTCTAAAAAGGAACAACCCACTATTGATGTTTTGTGACATGCAGAGTGAAGACACTTGACAGAAAGAGCGTAGGACCCCAGTGGGGCCATGGCATGTGACTGGGGTTTGCAAACTGTTGCTTTTTCTTTTCATTATTATATATCTATCATATTTACATATATTTTAATTATTAATATCATCATTATTCTTTTTTCATCTACACACATGTGCACTACATGACCACTTTACTATCAACCACAACTGATTTTCATACAACAACAACAGCAATATTGATGCTTTTTATCTCTCTTGTTTGTACTGCCTTTTGCAAGAACAACAAAAAAAAAGACAGACAAAAGAAAGCCACAAACATTCAAACAGACAAGCAGGAATTACAGAGTAAGCTAAAAATAGAAGATAACCTTGTTGAGTTCTCGGTTGAGACTGACTGGGTGAAACTGTTCAAGAAAGTTCCTGAACTGCAGCGCATCAATGGCCACAATCTCTGTGCATCTTCTCTGCCAGCCATCTCTGAAACATATCAAACAAATGGTTTTGTACCATATATATACAGTACTGACCTATGTTAAAAAAGTTGACTTGGCTTGGCTTGATCAACGTGATGGACCGACCGCTATTGCCCTCCCGTGAGCTAGCAAGGCCAAAAATGATTGTAACGAATAGATTAAACATAGCATTTTGGAATAATTTAAGCATTTGATGGTGTTTAAAGCAGCTAAGTGCAATAAATACCTTGGAGTTGAGTCCTGGTGGCTTCCAGCCCACTTGTAGGTCTGAGCATAGCCTGTGTATTTACTGTACTGCTGCGTACCTGGTAGTAACAAACAGGGACATTAGTCACACACCACTGCAAAGCATTTACACATTAATCTTGATTTTTTTATCATCGGAATTAAAGAATACTTCCAGTCGTACGTGGGTGGTCAAGATGTAAGACAGGTAAGATTACAGTGTTGAGGGCACATAAAATCCAGTTAAACCACCAATGATGCTATATTAACAAATGCTTTAAGGTGTAACAATCGTCAAATCAATGTGTTTTTCATTTAACAGAGGTTTTTAAACATTGATAGGAAATTACACATTCATACTCTATAAGTGAAGGATAAATAGTCCTTATAAGAACTTGTGGCAGATACCATGCTGTAAAATCAACAACAAGCTCTTAAGAACCATCTAAATAAAATAAAATATCCATTCATTAGAAAATTCAAATAATAAACAAATAGCAAAAATACAAAGAAAAGGCTTTATCTATACATGGTTACTCTTTGAAATGTCTGCATGGACATCCAACGACACGAACTGCATTAAATATTCATTGCAATAATAAAACGTTTTCAGGGGGTGTGTCTGTAGTGATTTTGCCTAATGTGATCGGTTGAAACGGGAGCAGCTGTCTCCTGACAAGAAGAAGGTCAAGTTATTATCCCCCTTGAAACGATGTGAGAAGCAGCGACTGACCGCCAGCCCACAGGGGAACACTCAACACCAGTAAAAGGGGGAGCGGAGGGTGGGGAGGCAACAGCACAGTCAAACAAATGGGACCACAAATTAACTTCCCATTCATTAGCGCTCATTAGTACCTGGCTGTCGAGAGCACTCGCTGAGATGCTTCATGCTGCAAAGTGAATAAACGAAGTGATTAGTAGTAGTACCTTGGTCAGCAGGTATTAAGAGGTTCACAAGGGGGGAGGGAATCTCCAGAGCGCTCTCCACTTGGCAGACATTTCACTAATAATCAGCCTGCCTCTCACTTTTTTAAGTAATAAGCACAATTACTGCCTGAATAAGACACTGAAGTGCCTAATCAAGTTCTCCAGTATGTCATTAAAACAAAACAGACGAGCAAAAAGCAATATGTGCAATATAACATACTACATAACTTTATATTAACTTGGTGGTCAGCCAGGTCACAGTTGATGCCCCAACAACATGACAGTGAAAGCCATGAAAGGATATAGGCGGGCTGAAACCGTGGCAACAGCTTTACTACTGGCTACATCTCAACTTGCATCAACCTGGGAGTTAAATTAAGATTTGTATCTACACTCAACTGAGAGCTAGACTTAGGAAATTTATGGACAAAAAAAAAGAAAAAAGTAAAAGAGGTAGAGCATGTGCAGAGTGTAATGATCCATAAGACTTCTGGACAGTAAACTGGCACACAGGGAAGATAACTGCACAGTGTGAAATATCTTTGTTTCGAAGTAACACAATATCCAGATGGTTTGAGCCGTTCAATACCACAATGTTAAGTTAGGTGAGTACATTATAAATATTCTGCCTGTGACTGTGAAGTGTGACTAATGCAATACAACAAGCCAAACAGCCAATTGGCACATACATCGCATCCCTTTTATTGGGAGAACCTCCTTTCTTAGCTTCTTACCTGTTTAACGCTTAACACACAAACTAGAAGGCCTTGTGTTAACTAAGCATACACCTGACCTTCAGTAGAATTGTTCCGATACCAATGCCAGTATGGAAAATGCCTCGGCAAGTATGCAAGTCTATACACCAATCCAATCACACACACTTTGAAAATGGTATTAGAACCTCTCTAACCTTTACTGGTCCTCCAAGAATACCAAATTCTATGATCAGCCATATTTGCGTTTCAAACAGACAACCTTCAGGAACAATATTATGATTTTGAGTTTTTTATGCAACCCATTTGTCATTCAAAAAGTATTTGTAGTGGGAAGCAGATCAATCTTGGCCAGGGAAAGATGTGTCTGGTTATTAGAAATGATTTCTAAATATCAAATAGGTATAATCCACAATGTTCCTGAAGGTTGTTTCTTTCATGTGTAAATACATCAAAACAAAGTGTCTCATATTTGTGGTGGACAAGAGTCTGTAAAAGGTCAGAGGCGCATCTCATTGCCATGTCCAGGCAAAAGTGGGCAACTCAGGAAGTTTTCCTACTGTCTAAGTCTGCATGTGGACAAACGACAAAAAAATACAAAGCTGCCTGCAGTAACAATATAATAAAAACATTTGTAGCAAGCTTGTGTGCAGAGTCAAGAAAAATGTCTATGTATCCTGCTTGCATCACGCTTACACCACATTTTCTGGTCAGCACTGCCATCAATGAATCATGACTTATCCTTGGTTTATACTTTTGACCGCCTCGATGGCAGCCGCAGATCTAGCAATCAAGGCAAATTCAATTAGGCCTGGGCACTTTTGCAAATTTCAGTGCAGAGGTAAAATCCATTAGCTTTCCTACTGTATGCCAAGGCGTATCACAGGAGGATATGATTTACCACATGGTCACAATGCAGCTAAGGTTTGGACTTCGCTTTTACAAGGGGGGACAAGAGATACAGGCGGGGTTTAATAAAGATGATGGAATGGAATAGTCCATTAGCGAAGCAGGGGTTGGGCAGGTCTTCCAGCTATAATTAATTCTGGGCCTCAGTAATAAAGTTAAGTGGTGTAAGTGGAGGCGAGGGAGAGATGGCCTGCAAAGAAGTCTGAAGGTGACTCTGCCAAAGCGAGAAGACCTGATGCAGCAGTATGATTGCTGGTCAGGAGGGCTGTTTTTATCCAACCCACTTGTTAAAGCAAAGGTTAAAAGTTCATCTATTTATGGGTGGTGGGTATTTGCAATAAACAGTGGTTTCCATCATGCAATTGCATTTAGTTAAATATCCCATTTTAATATACATTTCTAATAGGATACAGACTGAAAACTGTAAATTGTGAAATATTAATATAACATTTTGATTATGTTAAAGCTGTTTTTCCTCAACTTTGCCAGAAGCTTAATACATTTAACAGTTACAAGGCAAAGAGCTGTGATGGCGTAACCTATATTTAAATTATTTTTCTTGTTGTTTGCAAAGGGGTCCCTTGACCTCTGACCTCAAGATATCTGAATAAAAATGGGTTGTATGGGTAACCATGAGCCTCCCCTTTACAGTAATGCCCACTTTATAATCCCAAACAGTTTGGGAATTTAAACATGTTTGTTTTTGTCATGCAGTATGTATTATCTTCGCTTCTAAAATGGTGTATTTGAAGATTTTTGCATTCCGTGGTCCCTAAACAGTCTTGGAATTGCATAAACTGGGTATAACTGGAAAGCTGAGACTATTGTGGATTCAATGAGCCCAATTGTGTTCATGAGTGTAAAATTAATCCCCATAGTAGCCATTTCATTGTATTGAGACCATGTTTTGAAACTTGACCTCACTGTCTAAATTGAGCTGTTGTGGCCTCCAGGGGAAATCAAACGGCATTCAGAGGATGTGAGAGCTTGACACACAGTTCTAAGCTGCATCTCAAATTAACATTCAGGTTCCCATCTTACAGATTATGTACACCACGTGGCATCTACTGTCGAACTGCCATCTCCCCTGAACAACCTGTCTCCCACCCTCACTCCCCCCTTAAAAAAGGGGGTGACTGCTGAGGGGCTAACCTCTTCATCAAACGCAATCAAGCAGCTACAACAGTCTAGACAAACAGTGTTAGACAGATCAAAAAGAACAAAGTGACAGGAGCCATCAGCCTCCTACTGGGACTCCTAAGTCTAGCTCTTGTTAATGGGTCTGCTAGCCTGTACAAACCTTGCTTGTTGTAACCACTCAAGAAAGACACCAACAGAGCAATCAGGGAAGCCCAGTCTACAACTCCCGACTGATGTGGCTCTCCCCTTTGCAGCCAATCAGAAGGAATGGGACAAGGACAGATACAGAAAACAAGCAATTGCCACAAACTTCCTTGAGCCCCTTGCTGATCGAGAATGGGGTAAATTAAATGTGTGCATTTCATGCTGTGTGTGACTAGAAACGCATACTATGTTTCTTCTGTCAAATCAAAGGTCAAGCATGAGTAAACTGAACCCAGTGACATTATTGATCTGATCTGGTTGAACGGACTAAATCATTAATAATTGAATAGTAGGATTCATTCAGTGGAAGTAATTCTTAAACAAGGCAAGGTTTTCAAATGCTGACCTGTGATGATCAGACATTCATTATCATCCAGGGCTTCAGTGAAGAGGCGAGAAACAATAAGCTCGGGGTTGATCAGAAAACGGATTTCCTCTTGGACTAGACCATAACTGGTGACGCCTCCTCCCACAAACCGATTGGCAAAATCCACCTGCAAATCAAGACAGACGACTGATGATGAAGAAAACAGTTTGAAACATCCAACAAATTGAATTTTGTAGTCACATGCACTTATCTTACTTGACATTTTCTTTGACTGTGAAATGTATAGTTTCCCTAAATTGGACAACAGGAGGGAAACCCTTCATGAAAGGGTTTCAGCCCTCTTTCTTTTATTTGTGACAGAATCTCTGACAAGCTGGTTGGGAAGGTGGCCTGAGGTGCTGGCATTACTCAGACATCTGTCCCCGAAAATGAGCTCTCCCCAGGAGCAGCACTTTGGTACAAATATCAAAACAAGAAAGCAGTCCTACAGTCCAAAGTAAACATCTCCCTCCAGTCATAACATGCTGCTAACTTGACTGCTGACTGATGCCTGTGATGTACCTCGCTGTGTGTGATCTTTCTGTTTGTGGTCAGATCTATGGGTGATTTATTTGTTAATTTTGGTCTGTTTATGATTCAAATGAAAATATGCATCTCATCGTTTAAGCTCAGACACAAATGTGACAAATCATTCAGAAAGCAGCCAGCTGGAAAATATAATCAAACTCCTGGACTGACAGTTGCTGCTCATTGGCCTATAGACAGCCCAAACCAGCCCCGTCACAACCCCCAGGAAGAAGCTGCAAAAGGGGTGAGCAGCAGTCTGAAAGCAGATCACCTCAAAACTGGTCACTCAACTCTGGGACAGCGTGCAAGCCTCCAAAGTCTGCTCTGACAGGCTGTCAGCAACCCCCAACCCAACCCCCACCCCACCCCAGCAGAGCATCCATCAATCCAGGCCGCACCATGCCCCGGAGCTGGTCATGTGTGCACATCAGCTGTCAGCTTGTGGCAACTGGAGGCAAACAAAAGGTGAAAGGCAGAGCGGGCCATCCTGACAGTGTACAGGAAGCATGGCCGACAAAGAGAGCAGTGGAGGCTCAGAGGCCTCGACCCCAGTCCCAGCACACACTCCCTCGACGTGTCACAGGCTCCCTCAAAGGCCTTTTAAGCAGTAGTAAGCATTCTGTGTGAAAGACTCCAGAATGTGGTGGCTCAGTGACTGACTACAACAGAGGGAAAAGAGGATGGGACCCAAGCACAAGGTAGAGTATGCCTCAATCTAAGAGCTCCTTCAAGCAAAAGGACAGGATTCTACAAGGTTAAGTCCCTCTAAATCGCACTATGATGTTGTCTTTCCACTAGTGTACATGGCTGCTATACTTCTCCTCCTGTGTGTCTTACCTGAAGCATTCCATAACCGTCATCCTCAATGGTCCCTTCACAAGTAATGTGGAGCTTTGTGAACAGAGTCCGTGAGCTGAAACACAAATAATTCATCGTTTTCCAGTTATTGACTACAGTTATCCAGATAGATCGTTGCTTGCTTCCAAACAGTCAATTGGATTTAGCAGGCTGCAGGATTTTTGGCATAAAATATTGACATACTTCTACTACTATTTTTCTTTGATTACAGTGTCAATACACTACACCTTTTCCAGTCAAGAGGTTTATCCAAGCTTTTCCGCGTGAATGTTACAAGTCCAGTAGGCTCTGGAAAAAAGGAATTTAAGAAATATTCAGTATTGTATCTTTACATGCACAATATTTGTATAACATATGAAAATGTGGTTCTGAACACCTACTTTGCTCTGTCAAACTTCTGAAATAACACATCAGGGTTTTCAGTTTCTCTGTCTTCCTTGAAGAGCTCCCATCAAACAGCCTGAGGGTAAGAAGATATTAGGAAGTTAATTCAGTTTAATACAAGACTACATATTATGCTTTTGAAAATCAAGCACACTTTTTAAGCAAGCAGGTTATAAATGGCATAACACCCAACCACCAACTTGTTCAGTCCACCAACTGTTAAAAAACTAAAGCCAAGACCAGGAAAAATGACTCTCCAGTGCTGTCGAGACACAAGACCTCCACTTTGGCCATGTGAGTTCAGTCATGCTTTAACTTTTGATATGAATTGGTTCATCTCTCACTCAGCTTCCCTTTCAGTCGCTAGCGGATTATGTAGGAGTTCCTTCGCTGTTACAACAATGAAGTTGCCCCAGGCTTGCCATCACATCACTCGTGTGCCAGTTCACAGCACTCACACAAAAAAAAGGAACAGAGAGGGAAACAGGGCTCCCTCCTTGGGGGTACATTAAGAAGCCCTGTGTCCCTTTTAAGCAACAGAGTCCTCAGCTGGAGAAAGGTTAAACGCACACACACAAAGCTGCTGGTAGTAAGGTGCAGTGGGCAGGCTAGAATGTACTTTCAGCATTAAGCCCACCGTCTCAGTCTCAAGCAAACGCTAGAAAGAAACCCACAGGCCGCCTCACATGCCATAATAAAGAGAAAGAAATTTTATGTGAGTGAAATTAAATAAAAAGCACTGAAAGCCCTTCTGGGGCTGAGAAATGCATTCATCCAAGTCAGCTCCTACATTTCATTCTATTTTTTTGTCCGTCTGGCCCCTGGAAACAATCGTGCGTTGTCTAGTCCTCAGGGCAAATGTCTTTGACATAAGCAAGCCACTTGTGAGACCGGGCTTTTAGTAACAAATTGCAATATGGTCTTTGGGGAGAATTAATACACAAATTATATAACATCAATTTAGCCCCCCACAGATTTGAAAAAAAGCTATGATGTAACTCAGGAGGGGGGTATAAGTTACTACAGTATGTATAATAGCTGGGTTTCTGCAGCCTCACCACAATAAAACTTTTATTAAAAAGCAAAAAAACCCAGCCTGGAAGCACTGTTGGAGATAAATGCACTTAATGGTATAATAATAAATAAAGTTTGCTTCTGAGGAATACTTTGAATGACAGAGCCAACCTTCAATCAAGCCAACAAACAAACAAAAATAAGAGTGAGCTTTACCACAATGCAAATAAGAAGCCTGCATTAAGATAAAAGAACATCTGAAGATAAACAGCTTTGTTTTTATTTCCTCTAACTATTGATGTGAAACAAAAACAGAAAAAAAAGAGTTTGGACCGACATATTTATCAAAAGTAATAAAATAAAATAAATTATTGATTTTCAAAGCTGGCTCATACAAAATTGGTGATACAGGAGCATTTTTAGTAGCAGGCTAAAAAAAGAAAAAGAAAAAGAAAGACACTGGCTTTCCTCTTAAATCACGGTAAAACCTTTACGGGAATGAAATACTGATGCTATTGAACTCTGTTACAGCCTTCTGCAAAAACAGCCAATGGTCTTCACCATTGTCAAAAGCAGCCATCTGAGTCAATGTTAATCTAATTCCCTCTTCCATTTAGGTAATTACACTGTGATGCCGGCAGAGATGGGGGACATGACTGAGCAGTGATCTGCAGACTGTTTTTACATTACACCACCAAGACAATCTCCACAGTGAAAGCTTGCAGGAATTGAAATCCTGTCTTCCTCTTTGTCATATTTGATGCTTTTGAAAGAAAAGGATGGGCTCTGAACTAAACATAAAGAAAGGTATATATTGTGCAGTTAAAATGCCAAGTGTAGGTAGAATGTAAGTGTAGGTAGAATGACCATCAAATAGTATTGGAGCGTATAGTTCTGGTAAGCGAGAAACATCTGCCTTGTACTTTAAAATGTGATTACACATTTTGAAAGAGGTAAAATCTTTCATATCAGTGTGTAAATACTTGTTAATATTCTCGTTATAACACAGTGTTTGCTCATATGTGAATAATTTTACAAACAATGTAAATGTTTGCTATAACATCCAGCCAAAAGATACAATAATTCATGAGAAAAACATATACAGTAGTGTCCCTACACAGAAACAAAACTAGTTGTCACAGAAGCATCATTTACAACTTGATTATGTGATTTTAAACATCATGTAGCACTACGCTACATTACCTGAAGAAGTTGATGTCTGGGTAGTTGCGGTACTCAGTCTTTCTGAAATTACGTCGGGGGAAGGTGCAGAAGAAGGCGTTGGCGAGCAGACATGCCACCTGCTCCTGAGACATGGTGATGGAGTGGTCCATGCCTGCCTTGAGGAGGGGTATCGGCTAGAGGAGGAACAGAGGTACAACTGAGGAAGGTCAAAATAATTTGTTTTGTCGATTTTCCAAACGAGACATTGAAGTATGTTGCATGAATGTACTAATTTGGCACCACTCTTCTTCTTCAATCAGCAATCATCATCACAATCAATGTCCATCTTTGCTCACAAGAGATCCATACTCCTGATAAAGGCTATGGGTTTATAAATGGACAGTGCATCTGTGTAAGCAGTTCTGTAATGTCAGTCAAGAGAGCTTGTTGCATTTAGATTATGGACCAACAGAAAACGTGACTGCGTGGCTACAAGTGACATGACCAAATGACTGATTAAGGAACAACACAGCATTGATTACAGGAATAACGGATTCAATTAGGGCTACTAGACATGGAAAAAAAATCAAATACCATGATATTAGAGCATATTCAGTTTACTTTAGTTTTCATCTCAACCTCAGACCACAGTTTCCAACAGAAACAGTAGAATTTTAGGTCAACGTTATACTAAAGTTATCAAAAGTTTTGATACATCAATAATAATAATAATAATAATAATAAACATCCCTATTTTGTGTGCAGTGGACTTTGTTTTCCCTTTGCAGTGATATCAAAAGATGTATCAAGTATTGTTGTTTTACACTAGCATTGTATCAGGGTTTTAAATTTTGGTATTGTGACAACGTTATTTTAGACAAGCTACTAAAAATCCTATCCATTAAACAAATGTATTCTATTCAATTCCATTAAAAAGTAACCAGCATATGGAACAGGAATTAGTTATTACACTGCAACACACACAACACAATTTTCTATGCTAGTTTGTTCCGCTCATCACTAAATGTTGTTTCAGCACAAACCTGTTTGCTTGGGTAATGTAAGGACTTGTGTGGGCCACTTGGAGTGTTAAATGAATCAAACTAGAAATGCATTAAAGACAGGCTTAAAACTAAAATGAGATGATTGGCTTCTTGGCCAAATTAATTAAAAGAAAAGTTTGGCTGCAAACACACATTGTTCCTCATCATCCACCTGCCAAAGAACCAGATGACCAAGAGGACCATAAAACATCGGACAAATGACCATCAATAGCTACGTGCCTTGACCTCACCGTTTTACTACCTTTTCACAAGATATTTGTCATGTCGTGACCTTTTGGATCAACCTGCTGCGGTGATCTACTATGTCACAGACCAGTGAGTCAGTGTCTGTTGGTTAGTGATGGCTGTTACCTTGGTACAGAGCTCAGATGCTCTCAGTGCTAATTGCACCATGTCTGGCAGCAGGGAGCCAAACAGATGTTCAGTAGCATCAGGCTCCAGGACCTTGGAGAGAGCAAGAGATCTGTTTATGTTTGTTTTGCCACAAAACTCAGCTGTGACATTATTAGCTGTTTGGGTTGATTAGGACAGAAGACAGTTAACATTTACAGCTCCGATTCATATCAAAATATTGAGGTTTTATGACAGTTTTACAGAGAAACACAATAATGCAATACAGAACATCACACAGCAATAGTCTTCTTTTTATTTATCTTTTTTTAAACAAAATCGTGAAAAAGGAAAGCCTGAATATCTCAAATTGGACATTCAAAGCGGGTTGCTAACGATATGGCTTCATATCATACAAAAGATACTAAGGCTTAGCTGGACACTATTGGGGGACAGTTCATCTATACCACCAGAAACATATTATTGTAATATACCAATCATCCATGACTCCACAACAGAATTGCTTAAGTGTCCTAATGTATTTTAAACAATATATACTACCCATATTTACACCCATATTGGCTACAAAAGTCAGAATGATCAATCACAGAGCGGTTTCATTAAGATTGCACAGCCATGCCAGCTGATTAAACAGTCTTCCCGGAAGAGATGCAAATGACCAAGCATTTGAAAAAGAAAGGACAGTGTGTTCCCAGGACGAGGAGCCTTGACTTGTGATTTAGCAAAGGACATTTATATTATGGCAAAGGAAGCCTGACTAAACACTGTCATAAATAATGACCTGGTTGACATCATAAACTGCTCCTATGGGTGTAATAAATGAAGGCAGTTGACAGGGCAAGACGGTGGATATAGCTGAGGTAGTATAAGCCGAGCTCTTTAAATCAACAGAAGACAGCACATCAAATCAACTGAACACTCTGTAAGACTTGATACAGGTCTGTACATCACACCGAACTGACAAAGTAATCAAACAAGATGCACGGGTGTGGGCAGCGAGAAAGCAGAGCTCCTATACAAATATAACAACTCCTGATCCTCCTGTTCCTATTCCCCACAGGTCCAAGCAATAAAGCAATCTGCTTGACTGCGTCTGTGGACGTGTGTGACCATGTAAAAATAAAACACGTGGCATGCTCATAACCGTAAATACAACACTGGTTGGCCGGGTAAAAAGAGAAACTGACTAAACCAATGCTGTCCATCAACCGCTTTTCAGTTATTCATAAGGTTGTGCGTACCCAAATGAATATTCAATTAGGGTGCCCAGCCCGTCACTCTACGCCATTCATGTCTACTTTTCTCTGACACTCAAAATAAGCCTGCGCTAGTGTCTCCAATCTGGCATCTCCATGGGGAAACTAACACAGTGGAAAATGGGGTACATTACAGTGCATTCTTTGCCATTCCCCATTTTTGCTTGTGTGGTGCACTACAAACAACATGTGGGTTCCTCTGTGATTGGTTTTTAATATTGGATGTGTTTGGGCTATACAAGCTGCTGTCTATTAACATGTTAAAAATATTTGACATGTAGTCTAAGTGCTATTGCCCCTTTTTGCATATTCGACTATTAAAACACAGATTCATTACTCAGTCAATCTGTGAAGAAATTCTGTGAAGGAGAGAAGCAATAAGCAGGCTTTGTTTGAAATGTGTGTCAACTTGCCAATAATATAGAGCATAAATAAAGCAATTTTTTTGTGTGAGCTACAATAACATAAATAGTTTATGGCTCTAAAAAGTAGCATAAAATACACTTGTTACACGTTACATTTTAACAAGTTTTACAGTGTTTAATGAACTACACTTCATGAATGATTCCTACATGCCATCATCATTTCAATCAACAAACAATTTATGGAGCCCCTCTCAAGTCAAGTTTTATTTTAATATGTTTAAAGATACTGAACGGTCTGACAAAATCCGTTTTTTCCCATCCCACTCCACTTGACACAATTCAAATCCAACAATAACAAGCGGCCTACCGTAGAGGCCTACGGGAAAAAGGCTCTCAGCCCGGTCAGATCTTATCTAATAAATTCCCATTGGGACATGATTTACGACATACATATGGCACACAATTGATTCAATAGTAAGCGGCTGGACTAAAGCATTCTCTGGAATGTAATGTCAACCATTTTCATTTCTGACAAGTTACTAAACGTGACCTTTTGGCAAAAGATTAAATTATTTCTCTAGACTCCCTGACTGCCTCTGAAGAACATTCTCTTTTGAGAAATCCATTACTGTTCTTGCACAAAATGACAGAAACATCTGACATACTGGCATTCATGAAAACAAGTACTTCTTTCCTGAGAGGTATGATATATTAAAAACATGTATCTAAGGTATCCTAGACGATGCCGTGCACAGACTGTACGAGTGCTCCCTTATTGTAAGGAAAATAATGTATATTATTTGTCTTGTCTTAGATGCTCGGGATTTGTTATTTCAAACACTCATGTCACAACATGGCCCATGTCTCAGATTGGAATATTCCCATCCCCCTGAGCCAGACAGAAGTACTGCCCTCCCCTATTCTCTACACAGGATGACGCAGAGCACATCAAGACAAAAGGTGATGGATGACCTCCAAACGAGGCTGGAGAAGACACTGACAACTCTGAGTAACAACCAAAAACCAACAGTGCTCTGGCCATCATGATGCAACTCTGAGCCTCCGAACTCCAAACAGCCAGATATCCAGACAGCACAAGAAGATAAATATGTATAAATGAATTACATTGTATTAACTTTGAGCAAGTTTTGTGACTTTGCTTACGTAATGCCGCACTTCAAACTTTATTTGCACAATATATTGGAAAAAGAATCCCTCTATACGACTCACTATGAATTCATGACTGGGTTTTCAAGGTGCAGAGAAATAAATACAAGAAATATTGCTGCATCGTCTCTTTATATTGATTCACAGCGGCATTTAAATACGGGCGAAAGCAAGCTGAATCTAATCTTGTGTCAAATGAGACATCCGTATCACTGTGTCTTCCACAAACTGAAGATATTATCCTCACTTACTAATGAGACATCTGTACTTTCTTTGACCCAAGCTCTGTGAGAAGCCCAAACACGGTTTACGATGCCTTCTGTTGGTCAATTAAGTATCATGATTGGACAGTTGATGTTTCATTAGTCTACTGTTAACCCTTTAACATCTTTCATCATGTGTGCGTCACTCTATGTCTACATGCGTGCCAGCATTTATACAATCAAAAAGTGAACAAAGAAACTTCATTCACTACTTATGGGTTCCATGATATTCATAAAAAGATCAGTAATATAATATAACAGATATTTAGATTGTTTACCTTTGTGCAGTACAGATGTAATGCGGTGAAGTCCCATTTCTTGGCCTGTGAGGCACTGTATTTCAATATTGCGTTCTGTAACAAACAAATTCAATATGTAAATAAAATTGAGAATCAAAAACATCTGAATTGTCATTTTAAGTCATTATGATGTGTGTGTGTGTCAAAACAGCACACTAATAGTCAAAATGGGAAAAGTCTGAGCGGTTGCGTGTCTCTCAGTTTCTGGGCTTATGACGCCATCTTATGGCACCATCTGGTAACAACAACTACAGTGCACTGTGCCTCTCCTTTTATGAAGTGAAATACATTAGGACCTTCTCATAAAAGATCCCAGCTGTGAAACTTACCTTTAACTCGGTTTGACTTGTAAATTTGTTGTTTAGCGTTTCCTTGATCAGCTCCCACCGACTCTTATTCTGCAGTTCTGCTGTTTCCTGTGGAATACAAATCTTGTTAAGTCGCTGCAGGGCGAGCTCAGTTCAGCTTTTCTTATGCAAAGAATAATAATGCTGTTTTGCCAACTGTTTGCAGCAATGTCATGAATAATTGTACATGACGATTTGAGACATGAAAACTGAACGTGGATAGATAAGCATCAAAACTTGTAGAAACTATTCAGTCTCACCTAAAATGAAATTTGAATGCCTGTAATACGAGATACCAAAGCGCCCATTTGTTCTAGTCTAGTGCATATCTTAATGTGCAATTTATCTATCTTTTTAACATAATCAATGAATACAATTGTTTTTTATACTGACAGGTCTATACACATTCAGACCATCACCTCATCCTGTACAGGAAACAGATTCCAACGGGAACAGGGCATCTTGACATGGACATCATCCCAGGTATCTTTAAACTTAGCAGGATATGGAACAGGGATTTTACCATTCTGAAGAAGGTCTGTCTGGAGTGAATGAAAACAAATGGCATTAGCACATGTAGATCAAAATGACCTATTGACAATAAATAGATCCGTGATAAATTCAAAGAATATTCATCATATTAAAGACATTAACACTTTACCTCTGTATGCTTACAAATTATTCTGAAATAATTTACCAATTAAATGATTTTATCTGACTAGGACATAACCACCCGAAGTGCTGTGAATAGTATAAAAAAAACATTGCTCTAACCCTTATCATCACAGTGTGCTGTCCAGGAACATCCTTCAGCGGAGGAAGTTGTTCACCACATTCAGGCATTCTCTTTAGTTCACTGATTGGTGTCCCCAGCCATTTCACATCAGGCTTGACTACAGCAGAGGTAGTTCCTTGCTCTGCGCCTTTTTTCTCTGGAGACTTATCTGGCCTGTCCCTTTGCAAAAACGACAAAGTCTGAGATAATTTGTTTAATGCTTCTCGAGGGTCGACAGGGTACTCTGAGTCTGAACTTGTTGCGCTTGTCACTGATTCTGCTTTCTCTAATTCATATTTGTCGTATAGTCTGCACATAGGATCACTCTCTGCAGAATCCTCGGCGGCTGGTGACACAGGATTGTCTTCATCCAGATCCATCCCTTGCGGTGTCAAAGGTAGGGTTTCCTCATCTGAGTCGGAGAGCGTAGGTTTTTCCGCATTTTGGCAGTCCAGAAACTGGGCTGAGGTGCTTTGAGAGCCACAGTCAGCAGCCATCTCTTCATCCTCTTGGACTTGACACACTTCAGCTGTACTTGGGTTTCTTTGGGGCTTAACCAACCATCGTTCAAGAGTGTTTGTGAACTTCGGTTTCAGTCTGGGTCCAATCCTTTGATGGTAACCCTTTGTCTTCACACCTCGCAAACCATCTTCCCCAGTCTTTGGCCGCTTGCTCATTGTTGTGCCTGTGTTGTTTTGCCTCCTTTCTTGATCTACTGTCTCCTTATCTCTGCTCTGAATAAATAAAGATGGGACTGAGGAATAAAAAAAAAAAAAAAAATTATTAAACTTGTTTGTATATTCTGCTAAAGTAAGTAATCTAATCGATTTACCTTGAAGAGAAGATAAAGGGGACGTTGGGGCTATTATTTCAACCCTGAGTCTCTTTGCTAAAGGTTCAAAGTCAGTCAGCGCAGTCATTCTACAAAAGGAGACAGTAACACATAAGACATGTCCATATTATTTTGAGCTAGAGGTGCGTCTTGGTAGTTAAATAAACATGATGAACACTCAATGTATACTTACAATACAACTTGAGCTGACACCAAGATTGAAGTGTTGTATGGTTTTGTCCAAACTTGTTTCTTAAGTCCTTTCTTCAGTAGGTGAGACAGTCTTATAATATGGTATGCAGCCATACATGACGTGCTTTGGTAACACTGTTGCTATGCAACTAATGGACTAGGGTCAGTTATTGGGTATGAAACGTTATTTTATGATCCAGAATGGTGATTTGTATTTTAATATTATTCGGATTTTTACCTTCGTTCGCTGTTAGTTGGTGTCTACAGAAAGGTTCACAGACTGTTGAGAAACAATTGTCAATAAACCATAGCTAACGCTTTAGCCTACATGCTAACTAGCTTTGGACATAACGTTGTTAAAAACAACCCGAAATATAATTAAAAGTAGTACTTGAGCAGATATTATGTCAGTCGACAAATAGCTTCAAAGTACACACAGTCATGACATGTTTCTCTGTTAATCTTAAAAAAATGTATTATGGTTATTTTAACTGACACTAACATTACATTGCTACAATCACAAACACTTCCGCACGCGATGACGTGCCAATTAAAAAACCGCGATATTTCCGAAGCAATTCTCGTCGACGTTTAAAACCAGTATATAACAGCAGATATTATATGTTGATAATGTATTTTCAGTAAAACCGCAACTCAATGTGTTCAAAAGTAAACGGTGTTATATATTAAGACAATTACTTCATCAAAAAAGCCATCAGCACTTGGTCGACCCTGTTTTTAATATTGTTTTTTATTTTATTTTTTTCTCCTCTCAATTTAACTCTTTACTATTATTCTTTATATTATTTATTTATATATCTTATTTTATGTCCGTCTGTTGTCTGTGACAAGTCTGTCAGGTTATTTTGGGGTTCGATCTGTCTTTGTCCTTTTCTTGCTGGGATTGTTTTGGTATGGTTATTTGTAAAATAGTAAATATGACTGCTTTGTATGATTGTATTATTTGTAAATGACAAATAAAGTGTTCAAAAAAGCCATCAACACTGAAAGATTGTTTTCAATTATTTTTTTCTGTTATTTAAAGACGACTGGGATGTTTTATGTTGTTTTCCCCAAAAGCAATTTCAGTCAAAAGCCTGACTGAAATTGCTTTTAGGGATAACAATGACCTGGACAAATGAGAACATTCACAGGCTTTTATGTTGTTCATTTTATTTTTATTTTATTTTTGTTTTATTTTGTGCTTTCCTACTTGTTTGATTGTGTGTATATATTTTTTATATTTCTGGATTATAAATAGATGACATGTGTTATCTTTTTTTCTCATATTTTTAATGATAACCAAGTCGAAATAAAAAATATATATACATATATTTAAAAAAAGACTCTATACAGTACGTTAGTTATTTAGATATTCTTTTTCAGGCACCATCGACATAAAGCGCAATTTTGTTACTTACACACTTACACACGGTTAGTTAACAGAAAGCAATTCAACCATCAGTTAACACAGGATAGCTCATAGTAGCAAATATTTACAGTCTTGCATTTTGTTTGTTTTCTCATGCCGCATTTTATTAACTCACCTGTCGTTGGCCACGCCCACTGTGACGCACCTGACCAGCAGAAGGAAACAAAGGCACTAAAATTGCATTCATTGATAGTGGACACCGTGGACTTAATAGGGAAATAATCCTGATACTTTAGCCAGGACCATGGTCAGAAAGTACATCCTATTCGGGCTTTTCGTGCTGTCTTACTCTAACGGGATTGATAACAAAGGTAAGACACAGCCGACGGTACCATGTTGTTGTGTGGCATTTCGATGGACCAGGAAAAGAGACGACAGCGGTGGTTGGACGACGTGTTTTGGCTTTTAATAGATGTTTAATGTTTTTATGCTCCACCGTTTCGTTGTTTTAAAGATACATAAGGGGGTGACTCCTAAGAAAGAGGCCTCAACATGTCACAATTAATTTACCTATTTTGCATTTATATATTTTGACCCCTATCCTATTAACAACAGAATACCTTCGCACTTTTTACAGTTCCTCACATATTCACCTTTTTTGTTCCAGACATTTTCAATGGGCTTTCATTAAAACTCTCCAAGTACTCCATTGTTAATCCTCAGGTGGTTCACAGATGGACAAGGAGCGCCAACAGCTCACCACAGTCACAAGAGGTATAACTACCCAGATCACACTGTTTGGTCTTTTTAATATGACAAAATCAAGAATGCCCTCTTTGTTCTTACCCATTTCAGAAATTTGAAGAGGAGACGCTATCGTACGCACTCATCATAAATAACAAAAAGCACCTACTTCATCTAAAAGAGAACAGGTGTGCACAGAGTTAGGATTTAATTTAATGTCACAGACATGATTGTAGGTCCCTATTTATGCTTCAGATTCAACATCTCATGTATTTTTTCCACTTCTCGTCAGGGACTTTTTACATCCAAACTTTGTTCAGTATTCACGCGATGCCACTGGTAATCATGAGACATCATATCCAACACCGCATGTAAGTCGACACTTTATCGTTCTGCTCTAGTAGGTTTCTAGGTTTGAAATGCTTCCCTTTAACCTGTTTTTACCTTTCTTTTCCCAGGAGCATTGCTATTACCACGGAGAGGTGGAGGGATATGAGGGTTCAGTGGTAGCGGTTAGCACATGCTCAGGCCTCAGGTTTGAACATCTCTCTTGCTGTTTCTAGTTCCTCTTTTTTGAGTGTTTGACTCCTTTATCATTCCACAATATTTTGTTGTCCAAACTAATGATAAAGAGCAGAAAAGGCACTTTTGATGTAGTTTTGAACTCTGTTTTCTTCACCTCAGACATGTATGTACCGGTATATGTTTCCACTTATTATTATTATTATTATTATTATTATTATTGGGTTTGTTGTTTCAAACGGTGTTATAAGTGACAGTCAAACTTTACCAAAGGTATCTGTGTGCCTCTGTTCCTCAGTAAGTTAGTTGCATCAGGTAATGCCACAGTGTGGGTTTGCAGTGCCACACCCAGGCTTTGGCACAGACTGACAAAGAGTGTACACAGAGTGTATCTAATGGCATCTGCTATGCCCTACTTCTCCTTAGGGGTGTGATCCTCCTTGGAAATGAGACCTATGGGATAGAGCCTGTGCCACAGTCCGCCACCAACGAGCACCTTCTCTACCAACTGAAGGACATTCAATCTGAGCCCGTCACTTGTGGGGTCGTCAATGAGGCGGCATCAACGCAAAGCCATGAACCCTTTGAGCCCGGCAGATCGCTGACTTCACTGCTTCGGGTTAGGATGCTCACCGCATTCAACTGAAATGATATTTGTAGTGTGAACAGGTTTTGAAATGGAAAGTGGCAGAGGATCTAAATGACTGCTTTTCCTTCTTTACTGTTTGTGGTTGAAACAGAGGAAGCGCAATTTACCTCAAACCAGCTATGTGGAGTTGGTGCTGGTGGTGGATAATCTCAGGGTGAGTGTATACAGGCTATGGTGTATATCTGTTGAGGAATCCACTGGTATGTAAGTGAGAATGAATTGGCTGCAACATATTTGCTTTTATAGACTAGATGCAAATAAGCAAGCACTTTTATTTTGAATCAGCTTGTAACAGTTACTTAGGAATGTGCTTTTTTTCCTTTTAAATGTTGCAGTGCTTTATTTAGTGCCGTGGAATATATTGTGAAGTATTCCCCAGTCTATTGTCTCATTGTATTTACAGTATAATATTAAGAAACAGAATGAGACGGCGGTACGAGAGGAAACGGTCGAAATAGCTAATCTACTGGATGGGGTAAGATTTTAAGTTGCTTACACAATTAACTATGCTCAATTATAATGAATTCTTACATTTGTTTTGTGCTTGTGTTGTGCCTTGTAATCATCTGCTTTGATTTCTGTTTAATTCTAGTATTACAAGCAGCTGAATATCCGTGTGGTGCTGGTGGGCCTGGAGATTTTTAAGGATAGTAATCCCTTTAGTGTGGACGGCACCGCAGGAGAGGTGTTGGGAGAGTTTGTCAGGTGGAGGAAGAAGACTCTAATACCAAAGATCAGGCATGACATTGGTCAACTCATTGTGTAAGAATCACCAGTATTTCTCTTGTTCTTTTGAGTTTTGTGATGACATTAGTTTACATTGATGGCCCCATTGGCTGTATCGTTCTGAAATGTATAATCAAGTTTGGGATTTATCTCTTGGTCCACTTTGTTTCTTAGTGGTCAGCCCAGAGCATACGGCGGAGGTGTATTGGGTATGGCCTTCGTGGGCACCGTCTGCTCCGTAGCGTCCTCTGGAGGGATCAACGTGGTTGGTTCAACACCCTTTTAACTTCTAACAGCAGTTGGCCCCTTGTTGCTTTGGCAGCTTGAGCTTTTGTGCTGAAAGTAATACTGTCTGAAATATTCATGGACTGTTCTATAGGTGCAGCTCATTCTCACAGGCTCGAAATAACACAGGAGTCAAACAGGTTCAACTCGAACAGAGTCTATCACCACACAATGACAGGGCAACTCTAGTTTGGGTTATTGAATTCCTTAAATTCTCTTGTATTGTGATGCTGCTTTAATCTCCTGTCTAAAGTCACACTCATAGAATTGGTCATTTCTTTAGTCTTTTTGTTAGTTGATATAAATATAATGCCCAGTTGGTTTACACTTTTGAAAGGTCCTCTCATGCCAGATCTTTACCTCCAATATCCTGATTCAACAAGTAAAATGAATCAACTGAAATGCTCTCTTTCGCTGTAACTAAAAATATTATTTTTAAGGGAATCATGTGTAGCCAAAGCTCATTTTGTTTTTTAAATGATATCACTGAATTGTCTTTTTTACAGTTCTGGATTTAGATATATTAAGTATGTAGGATGTTGGCACTGAATGCACTGGGTGTGTTTTCACAGTTCAGCGGGACCAACGTGCCTTTTTTCTCCACTGTGGTGGCCCATGAGATGGGCCATAACCTGGGCATGAATCATGACAATGGGCGTTGCAAATGCAATGGATCATGCATCATGGGAGCCGGTGTTAGGTAACACCCCTTTACCCCATCACATGAAATCAAACAAGCAGTACACAGGCTGACAGTTTTGTTGTTTTTAGGTTATTAATTCATTTGAATATCTACGGTCCATGTACTTACACCTTATCATGCATTTGATAGGATTTAACCTGTCAAGTGCAATATGTTTCTGTATAATGTGTCCATATTGTACTGAAAAATCACAGTTGCACATACACTCATTTTGTCTTTCAGGATTTACAATGAAGTGTATTGTCATTTAACAACATGTACACTTTGTGCTGATATTGCTTGGTACAAAGCTTTTTTATGTTAACATCTTTTGGGACTTTGGTTTGTTATTGTTTATGTTGTAATTTATGTTAATTTCCTAACACAAATATCCTCTGCTCTATGGTCAAAGATTGTTTAGCAATATTAGTCCTGTCCACTTGGATATTTCAATTAACGGTTTATCCTGTCACCCTGTAGTGGTTCCACCTCTTTCAGCAGCTGTAGCGGAGAAGACTTTGAGACGCTGATCATTCGTGGAGGAGGCACGTGTCTGAAGAACCAGCCAGCCCCATCAGATGTGGTTGGCATTGCTGAATGTGGCAATGGCCGGCTGGACAAAGGAGAGCAGTGTGACTGTGGGAAACCAGAGGTAGTTCTGCAAGCAAGATAAACACACACAAACACACACACATGCAGAAAGTTACAGATTATTGTATAGGATACAGTTTTTTTTTCAGTAGTAATGGAAGTCTTCACAGTTATGTCATGTTTGAGGATGGGACATTTTTAGATCAGACAGCTAATAAATATGAATATATACCAGATATTTACACACAGATGGACACAGATTCTGGCAGAGTGAATTTCTTCTGTATGCTCTGTCTTTTTGAATGTGGTGATAAGCATGGGTTTTGTTTGTTTCCCATTTCATACAGGAATGTGACAATAAATGCTGCGATGCTGCTACCTGCACATTGACAAGCGGGTCTGCCTGTGCTCAAGGGGGCTGCTGCGACAACTGTCAGGTCAGCATTATGTTACTAAAGCTCAGAGTTATGAAGCTTATGACCGCACTGAATAGAGGCAATACATTGTACATGGGAAGACATCGTTTGTACTTGTAAATTTAAAAAAAGTTTTGTTTTTTTAATTCTTGTATGTGGGGGGTTTGGGTTTTTTATGTTTTAGATCAGAGTATCAGGAGCACCATGTAGAGGGTCTGTCAACGCCTGTGATCTTTCTGAATACTGTGATGGCAATACTGCGTTCTGTCCCGAGGACTTCTATGTCATGGACGGCCTACCCTGTCGAGACTCTCATAGTGCTGCGTACTGCTTTGAGGGCCGATGCCAGACGTATGATTTCCAGTGCAGGCATCTCTTTGCGCCAGGTACATTTAATAATGCTTGATACAAGTTTTGCAGCTAATTATACTCCTTGTGGGCAAACATCCAGCCCACCTGGTAAGATATTAATTCACTTCTTTTGTCATGGATATTTTAGCTTGGATATTATGTCTCTCTTGAGCAGATCCAGCAACAAAGGCAGCAGATATTTGTTTTAAGAACGCAAATACGAGGGGAAACCAATTTGGAAACTGTGGAGCCACCAGCAGAGGCTTTATCAAATGTAGTGTAGCGTAAGTACTCTATTTTTTAATAATATATATGCATTATGATTTATTACTTTGGTAATTTTAAACAAAATTATGTGACTTGACTTTACTTTGTCAGTAAGGATGGATTAGCTTTTTTCTTCCAACATCGAACTCTCAATTGTGGAAACCGACTGTGCTCTGTTGAACCTGCAGAAATTCCATGTGTGGAAAGTTACAGTGTGTTAATGTGGACGTCAACACCCCTCCTCCTGGTGCCCAAGTCAGCATCGAAGAAGTTCAAGGCTCCAAGTGTATTAATGCAAACTTCAACCTCGGCCCAGATGTTCTAGATCCCGCCTATGTTAACTCTGGCAGCCCTTGTGAGAAAGGAAAGGTAAGCAGATCAAATATTTGAAGTGTACATGCCAAAGGGAAGTAATGTAACCTGGAACAACAGGTCCTGTTATTGTTAAAGTGGAGATAATTAACCTAATGACTCATTTTAATTGCATCGATAAGTTACAAGTCGTCTCTCTTAGACCTGCCTGGACTTCCAGTGTGTGAACGCCTCTGCTCTACTGCCCAACTTGGACTGTGATGCCCAGAAAACCTGCAACGGCCGAGGGGTGAGTCAAAGTTTTCTTAACTTTATTTACCTGCCAATAAAAACATGTCTGACTTTGCTGTTGTTGCTGTTTTCTTCAGGTGTGTAATGACCAAGGGCACTGCCATTGTCAAAACGGGTGGGCCCCGCCCAATTGTGACAAGGCAGGTCGAGGTGGCAGCGTAGACAGTGGTCCTGCTCAGATAGGTGGGTTTAAATTGATTTTTATTAATCTACTATAAAGATAGATTTATTTACAGGCATGAAATACTTACAATTTTTGCTGTTATTCCCTAAAAGACAATGTTCCTACCAAGCTGTTTAAATGGCTCATATAGATGAATATTCCATTGTAACGTTTCCAGTGGTGACAGACTTCTTTTCCTCGTTCATTCCATCAACCACTTTGAAAAGCTTGATGTTCAGGTCTTTCATAAAGTTTAAAAGTGGGTTTATACTTCTGACCAGGAATAAGGGCTTTTCTTTTGGGCAAGCATCTCTACCCCAGCCTTGCAAACTGTTGGCTAGCTGGTTTGTTTACAACAACCACAGCAACAGCCCATTTGTGCTGTGTATATATGTCAAAAGAATGCTTCTAAAACCAGAATAATACAGGCATATCTCATGTGTCTTAATCAGAAAATGTCATATTCAGAAACGGGCCTTATCCGGAATATTGGAATATGCTGTTTACATGACTTACTACTTTGATATACATGTTTGTTATGTTTGTCATGAAAACGTCTTGGCTCAATCACTGCAAAGAAAGCAAATGACTGATGTAATTGTAGTTAATCTTCAAGAAATGCATGTTCAGTGTGTGGTGTAATTAATACAGTTAGATATACTGTAATGTTTGTTTTTTTTTATCGCACATGACCTTTTCTCCCCCAGACCACTCCCTCAGGAACGGCCTGTTGATCTTCTTCCTGTTGGTGGTTCCTGTTCTGGTCCTGGTCATTCTGGTGCTGCTCTATTTCTTCAGGAGAGACTCCCTGGACCCGTGTCTAAAAGGAAGCCTCACAAGCCGCCTCAAGTAAACATCGCCTCACATTTATAAATATATTTTAAAGACTGCAGTTGCAATGTTTTATATATTAATGTCAAGGTTATTGCTACGTTTTCTGCTTTCACAGGTCACATAATGCTCAAAATGGAAATGGAAATGCAAATGGACAGTCAAACAGCAATGTTCAGACAAGTGCCAGGACCCAGCCTCCATCACAGCCTCCATCACAGGCTCCATCACAGGCTCCATCACAGGCTCCTTCTGATGGGGTAAATATGTGTTGATTTTCTTAATGATCATGACTGCAAGCTAGAAAGGCAGCGCTATTTTCCAGTTGGAAAATACAATGTTTTTAGTTGTTAACTCAAAATTGTGACACAAAAGGAAAGAAGTAAATCAATCAAAAGAGGTTCATCACTGCAGATTTTAAGTTGTCTTTTTCCCTCTAACTCCAGGCTGGATATCCACCAGCCACCTCAATTCCAATTTCTGGGTATGAACCTTTTTTTTTCTTTCTATTACACTCAATTGCCCTCACACACATATGGAAGTGAAGCTTTCAGTGCACAAGTAAAACTGTATTACTGGTTTAATGTGCACACAACCTTTTAGTTTCAGGTATGGAGAACTGGATTATTGGAATGCAGAGACAAGCGTTGCCCCTGCACAACCACAAGCTCCTCGGCAGGGCCCCGGAGTACCCAGACCAATCCCACCCAAGCAGATACCAAGTTAATTCTATTCAATTTAGTTTTTGTACTAAAGATTTTAATGGAGTTTGTTACAGCTTAACAATGAAACGGTTGTCTATGAAGAGACACATTTTAAAATACTGTGATAACAATAGAGTCACTTTAACTTGTTGCCTGCACCTTTTTCTTCTTCTTCTTTTTCTAAGGTTGACTGTGGTAACGTGGTGGTGGATGAGGCTGGTAGAGGTGTAAATATTTATTGGATTATGTGTCTTTTTATTAGATTCCTGTTTATCACTTATTGAAAATACATGCACAAAGTATTTTTTAAAATGTCATCAAACTTTTTGTATTGTATGTTTCTATGTATTCAATTATTTAAAAGATATGGATTTCATGAATGTAAACAAATAAAGAAATGTATCAGGCAGTGGTTTCAAGCCTTTGCAACTGTACGAGTGTGTGTTATTTGGAACTATTAGCCTGTCCTGTCCTTTTGTAATATTACACGAGAGGCACAAAGTGGGCCTACTTTATGTACCAAGCTGTCAGAATTATGCATACAGCAAAAAAAAAATTATAGTCAGCAATGGTGTTGCTTTTCGCTTTGTCAAATTGTTCAAAGAATTATGGACTTAGTTTAAAAAAGTTATTTTCCCTTGCTTCTTCATCTGTAAATTTTGACAGTTTAGACATTTCACTGCTCTCCTGGAATAAAGAGTACAGTAAATGCCCTTAAACCACCATTCATACTCTGGCACAGATACTCTGTAGCCTGTGTAAACTGAAATGCCTTTCCAATCAACTAGATGATCTAATATCGGAAAGACAGACAGTCCTTATACCAGTGGTTCTGAACCTTTTTGACCTGTGACCCCAAAAATACAGAATAATGTATGAGTTTTCGTATATATTGTTCAAACTTCAGTGTAATGCATCAGTAAAATTACATTATGGACCATAACTTCAATCAAGCTTTTGCTGTGTATCTCTGAAAGGGATATTTTTCTGATTTTAATCCAGGTCTGTGTCATGGCAGTGACAAACATAATGCCTACATTGCCATGACACAGACCTGGATCAAAATTGGGTGAAGTATTAATTTAACCCTGTATGGTCTTCGTCTTTTGTGACCCTCTGGTCAAATTGACCCAGGACTTGTTTGGGGTTTTAAAAAGTCTGAAATTAATTTTAATTTTTTTAATTTTATAAATCACTAGAATACAGTATACTTTCTTTATCTCCATTTCAAACAGTAGAGATAACATATGTTTAATAATTGTAAGCATTCTCTACTGAAGCACAATTAACAATGGAAGTGTGCTTTGTTTTTTGTGGTGGTGGTGGTGGAGGTGGACACACAGTGAGAGCAAACAGCAGCTCTGTGCTTGGATTATAATAATGCAACATTATCTTTGTGAGTGTGTGTGCATGGCTGTGTGTATGCAGGTCAAACTGACCCAGAGGCCATATGAAGGATGTACAGTAAATGTGTGGGGTATCGTAGCATGTGTGTTCTATTATTATTTTTGTTTGCACATGTTTATCACATAAATTAATTTTAAAAAATGTAAATTTTACCATTTTCAACACTTGAAACGTGTCAATTTGACCTGAATGCGGTACAAGGGTTTTAATTGAGCCGCTTCAATTCGTAGGGGTTTATTTTGAAAGTATTATGCCCGGAAGTCACGTGTTCCCTATTTTTTTGACGCGGCAAGGATGCGGAAGTTAGCTGTCAACTCTAACCATGGCAACATTATACAACAACCCCGTGTAAAAAGCTTGGCTTTAAAGCGGCTGTGTTGTAGCACATGGAAGCAGGAGAAGCAGGGGGTGTCGGCCGGGCTCCGGCCTGTCTGTGTGTCCTCTGCGGGATCCCTGCTGCTGGGAAGTCCACGCTGGCCCGTGAGGTCCTCAGCACCGCTGCACTGCACGGGTGGAGAGCCTGTGTGCTGCCGTATGATGACCTGATCCCCGAGCGTGCTTTTCAGACCCGAGTGGAGGAGGACAGTGTCAACCTGCAGGAAAAAGTAAAGACAGATGAGCTGCCCCCTCTGCAGCAAACTGAGTACAACATATCCAAAAGTAGTGGAACACAACAACAATGGAAATCATTTAAAGTGGACTTTTCCTAAAGTAATCTTGTATTGTAAACTAACAGTACAATGATAATGTCATGGGAGTTGTAGGCTACTATGAAGAGTAACAATAATGGTATTGTGAGAGTAATATTTAGACATTGCATTAACTTATTGTATCAATATCATAGGATTGTTTAAGGGCTACCATGCATGAGAGGAGACAATTAAGTTATCCAGTTATATAAGTAAAAGTTTCCCAAAAAGTCCAAGGTTGCTCTACTCATACTCGTAATTATTTGCTGTTGTTCTAAGTTTTTATGATATTTATCAGAATGTTTTGGGGTTTGGACAATTCAGATGTTTTCATTTCTCCTGAGATCTTATTGAACCAAACGAAGCACAGTCGTGTTTTTCCTCGTTTGGGTTTCAGACAATAGTTTTGTGCCATAACAACAATTTCCTATTTCCATTAGTTCAGTTCATCCAACAGTTTTATTGATTCGTTCACTTTTTTCCTCTTTCTAGCACACTGAATGGAAGTTACACAGACAAGCAGTTTTGCGGTGCATTGAGCAGTTCTTGGAGAAACCTCAGTTTGTCACAGAGCTGCCGGGGAGCTGTCAGATCGACGGGGCTGCATGGGAACGATGCATTCAACCTCTACTGCAGCCTGAAGCTTTGGACCGCTCACAGGCTGACCGGGCACCGCTTCTCTTTCTACTCGACGACAACTTCTACTATCCAAGCATGAGATATGAAGTGTACCAACTTGCAAGAAAGTGTAAGTGCTCTGTTATTATTATTATGTGCATTTTGCACTTAAGTCACAATATTTATTGTTATTAATTTATTGAATTGTCAGAAAACATGCTGTATTGTGACATATAACATCATTGAGATATGAAATGACCTACAGTATATTGGGATAGAACTTTTGGCCATATCGCCCAACACTAATGTAAATCTCACTGGTTGAACTAATTTCTCTGTTGTCACTTTAGATTCACTGGGTTTCTGCCAGGTGTATCTGCAGTGTGATTTGGAGTCCTGCATCAGCAGAAACCAGAGCCGGTCTGAGCCCATTCCCACTGAGGTGATGTTGGACATGGTGAAGCGTTTGGAGTCACCGAATCCACAGAAGAACTCATGGGAGACAAACAGTCTTTTACTCAACACCACAGATGATTTGTCCAAATGTGACATGTAAGACAGCAGAATAAGCAGTTATGAACACTTATTACTGGCGTTCACAAGCATGAGTCAAGCATTCATTTGTTGCCTCGGTCTGTTTCTCTTCCTGTCTGATTTGACCTCAGCCAGAGGGTGATGGAGTTGATCTCCACTGCACTGAACAACCAGCCGAGTCCAGCCGAGGACAACACTGAGCAAAAGGTGTGTCTGTAGCTCCCATCTAATCTGTTAAAGGTCCATGATGTAAAAAGTGAGATGTCCATGTCTTTATTATAAACTAATTCATATTATATATATATATATATATCAGAGGAATAGAGTTACATGGTGGTTACATTCAGAGCACAAATCAACACACCTCTGCACAACCCTACTAGAAGGAGCTGCCTTCGCGTTGGGTTATGAGTGAATGAAAAGCTTCTTCCTCTCTGTGTTTGTGTGTATATTGGTAAAGCACACTGCCTTGTGCCCTGTATGTCAGTATGCAACACTTACGGTGAGGGGCTTTACAAAGCAGTTGTTGGGAATCAGAGCTGCGCACACTACAGCTGGGTCGTGTTTAGCCATTGTTCATCCGGCACAGACCAAAAAGAAAAGAGGAAATACAGCCAGACGGGCAGGGGCTTATTTTTTAAGGATAGTACTACATATTGTACTCTTAAACATGCAAGTGAAGGGTTCATTTGTTGTGGTCTCATGCCGTGCAGGAGGCCGACCGCCTGAAATGTGCCACTAGTGTGATTCACCAGACTGACCAGGCCTGTCGGCGGTGTATATCTGAAGCCATGAAGACTGCCAGAGGTCCGTCGTGAGCTTCATTAACATTACATATTGACATTTTACTCAGTTTGCCATTTGAAGCCCAGACTAATGATCATTTTGTCACCCTAACTTTAGAGAATCAAGTACCCCCTGAGCACATGAGGTCTTTGGCCGCTCAGCTGAATGAATCCAAGGCAACATTTCTTCACAACCTGCGGAAACAGCTGCTCCAGGAAGCGTCGTTCCCCCAAGAGGAGGACATTGATGTGGAACGCGTGGTGAGAAGAGCAGTGGACATTTTCTATCGTGAGAAAAAGGAAATCCTGTTGACAATCATGAATTTAGAAAAATGACAAAGGCAGATTTGATTGCATCAAATGTGACACTGTATTTAATTAAATGTAAATAAAACAGGCGTTTTTTGTTGGTCATTGTGGCACTAAATGAAACATAGAAAATGTATGTATCTTATTTTATCTTGTAATTAAAAAGTTAAAAACAAGCCAAACTTGCCTCAAAGCTTATTCCTTAATTATTTTTTATATCCATGCAGTGTCTGCAAACATGGTGTTAGTATACAAATGATATAAGACTCAAGAGCTCATTGATTTCACACCTTCACTTTCTATCCATAATAATATAATCACATACAAATACGTTAACCAGTGTTTAAGTTAGACCAGGATTTATACAAGTCAAAAGCTATTAAATAAAATTGAAAAATAACATTTCTTCACATTACATATATAGAGTCACAGGGACTTTAACAGTGTCTCAGCATCTGTTATTAAACGCATTAGAGGTGGCTACAGTGGAATTGGATTATGTTTTAAAAATTGGTACCACAAAACTACTCAAGACAACTTAGAAATGCAAAATTGTTTAATGAGTATAAATTAGTAACAAAAAAGGAAAAAAACAAATCTATCTAAAATATTAATGATCGATTTGTTTTGATACCTTCTGCAGTCTACGGAGTGAGTTATGAATGAATATCAGAACAGCATTATTATGAATATGACTGGACACATGATTTGAACAGAAACTGAGCCAATTCAGCGGTCAGTCTCTGAACATCCCACTTCAGCTTCTCGCGCCGTAATGTGTCACGCTGATTTAAGACACTGTTTTAAAAAATCAGGATACTGTGTCAGACACAAGCAGCTGCACTGAAATAGCACGACAGTGGTCATGATGCCTTAACTAATACTGACTGGAGGATGAATTGAAATTACATGTTGGTGTTTTTACTTCAGAGCTGTTGTATTGCAAGATCTTTCTGTTGGTTTTGTCTGTTGTTTGTTCTTTTTTCTTATTTTTTATTAATGAAAAAATAATAATTTCCCCCTGGGAAAGTATTTCTGATTCTGATTCTGTTTGTCCACCCTCTGTATATATAACATTACATTAACTTAGCTGATGCTTTCATCCAAAGCAGCTTACAGTAAGTGTATTTATAATAAGTGTGTTTTTTTTTAAAGCAGACCATATTATGGTCTGTGAAATGTCATGAGTAACACATGGACTGTGTACCGGTGTGTGTGACCACCTTCTTCTGGATATCTATTCAACTTACACGCATAGTCAACAATTAAAAAAACGTATGGGTTTTGTTGGGCTTGGGCCAAAAAGGGCTGCTGTGGTTCAGGCTCGGGTCGAGGACAGAAACTATGCAGGTTCAGATTGGGTCTGGCCTAGCTTCTAGCTCTAGTTCAACCATGAACATATCACTCAAAAGTTGCAAGAATCATGTGAGTACATAATATTCATCAAATAAGCAAAACTGCTTCAAGTTTTATGTACCAATTCAAAACTAACATGAAAGGTTCAAAGTCATGTAGAACTGCAGTAAGGCAATGATATAGTGAGTATAAAATGAAAACCTAAATATTGGGGCTCCCAGTGGCTCCGTGGTTAGAGCAGACTAAAAGTCCTTGCCGCAGCGGCAACTTTCGCTGCATGTCGCCCCCCCCCCCCCCCCCCCCCTCTCTCTCTCCCATTTCCAGTCAAACTCCAGATATCTTAATAAAAGGCAAGAAAAGTCCAAAAAAAATCATCTTAAAAAAAAAACAACCAATTAAATATTGTCCACATGAATCTATGTTGCTTGGAATCACTTTTTATGTTGTCCACGGGCAAAATGGCATGAAAAGTCATATTTGTCTATGCACATGTGACCACAGATGTTGCACTTGAATGGATGTTCGTAGCCATGGCAGCCCATATGAATGGTGTAGAGGATATTATCCAGAAAGTGAATATCACAGTGCTGGCATTTATGCAAGAGCTGTTGGTCCGGTGTAGGTAGGGCAGGGGTGCTCGGCTGGCTGTTGCTACGACATGCTGCAAGAGTGTTGATGCTGTTCTCAAAGGCAAAGCCGGGATCAGGACTGCAACTTCCATGGCCTGAGGTGGGAGATTCATTTTTATGTGGTGAAGTCTGCATTCCATTTGAACACATGCCAACATGTTCACTCGAGACCTGTTGTATGAGGATGGGCTTCTCGTCTTGTAAGGACTCCCTGTCTGGGGATGCAATATTCTGAGAATCAGGATGAAGGCCGGCTAACTGGCCAGCAAGTGTGGACAGCTGGTCCAGTGGGTTATTAAAAGTCAAATCATTAGCACCTCTGTTGCGTTTGTCATTCTCATCTGCCTTGGGATGGTTTTTATACTCGCTGCTGTTCAAATGGTGGTGGATCTTGTGAGAAAAGTCATTGAGATAATCTGACTTTGGCATCACCATGGAGGGAGGGTTGAAGTTGATGAGTAGTCGCCTGCTGAAGCCCAGTGAACCTGTCCTCTTCTGCAGGGAAGTCAACATTCTCTTGTTGGAAAAAGGAGAGCGGACGACCCTTGTGGGCAGGAGCTTGTGACGGCGGCGGCGGTGGTGGGACAGGTTGCTGCGGTCACTACAGCGGAAGGTGCAGAGGTCACATTTGTAGGGTTTCTCTCCTGTGTGCGAGCGCATGTGGGCTTCCAAATGCCGCTCGTATGCTGAAGCAAACGGGCACAGCTGGCAGCGATGAGGCTTTTCTCCTGGGTGACAATCAGGAGAGGAAGTAATTGCAGTTATTATATTGATATTACTGTATTGTTACATCCATGTATGGCTATTTATTTTCTATAACTGTTCACACAATTAAGTGAGAGTTTGGTGTTTATTAGGAAATATTAGTTTGCTGGCACAATAAACTAAAACGTTGACTATAATGTTAAACATTCTACCTGCTAAACATTAGCATGTTAGCATCACAGAATGGCCTGCATGGCTGACTCTCGGTCTTGTTAGGTAAACTCAGGGTGCATATTCAATATTTACAGAGGGAACCAAACTGTTATTTATAAATATACTTAGTGTAATTTATATGAATACCAGCAGTGTTTGAGCTAGACCTCCAGGCATGGTGTTGCCTTTAAAAATGAAGGCAATGTAAACACTGACCTGTGTGGATGCGGATGTGCTCTATTAGACGAGCCATGCCCTTGTTGGCATAGCTGCAGTAGCTGCACTTGTACTTTCCATCACAGGTCCTCTCCAGGCCATCCATCTGTACTTCTGACCCATCCTCTATCGGCAGGCTCACCTCCACAGACGGTGGATCCAGCAGACCATTCTGCTCACTCCTGGGGGCGACTAAAACCAAAACACACAATGATGATTTAACTCTTTACCAATCAGATACATCTTGCTGTTTAATATCTTGTAGTCCATTCCCACCAGCTTGAAACGGCTCCCCTGACTCCTTTTCTCCGCAAACAGAGCCCGAGATCATGTTGACATGTTGCGTTTGCTGTGTCAAGTATTCTTGGAATTCCTTCACAAAATCCACAGGCTCGGTCTTTATCTCTTCCATTTTTCCCTCTCCTGTATTGAACCTGAAAAGATCCAGAGGAGATGAGTTGATAGTCAGACGTGTGCCAGCACAGTTTTTGATTAGATTAAAATTTATTTCAAACATGTAAAAAAGAAAACAAAAAAGGTCTTACAGAAAATAATATTACACCATTAGAGAGTATAGAGATACATGAATATAAAATACTTGTTTTTTTCTTTTGCCTTTTGACTTGTCTGAAAAGGAAGAAGTTTATAATTATTTAATCACACCCGTCTCCATAATTCATTGTTAGTTAGTTACAGCGTCCTCTGTCATACATTGATTTATTTTTTTGCCAAACTGTATCTTTATAGCCATCTTAAAAAATACAATGCATTTCCCATAAACTCCTATCAAATAAATACTATAATTTCTTGCATATTCATTTAATTTACTCAAAAATAAATCAATCTTATTGATATATTTTAGAATCAAAAATATGAATTCATTCAGAAAATAAATAAACATAAAATAACTAAACAAAATATATTGAAAAGCGGGGAATTAAGAAATAGAGATAATCTAAATAAATAAATAGACAATAAACAAACAATGATGATGGAAACCCTTCATCCCTGCACCCTGTGAGCATCATTTCCTTATATGTCGTTTTAAACTTGAGTGTTGCTAACCTACAGTGACGGAGCTGCCTATAGACTGTGTTAAAGGGTAACTAGCTCATAGCACAACAGCAGTGCTAACGTCGACCCGAAGAGCAATTCTTATTATTATTTACATTATTATCTAACACCTTTCTCAGCGCCGTTAACATCTCACCTTTCAGCGTCTAAGTAACATTATCGCTAAGCAGAGACGAGTGGGAGAACTGGATATAAATGTATAATTATTCGGCAAGACTCGCTTTACCGTGAACGTTTCCGTTTCTGCTGGTCCGTCTGTGTTCCGTGTCCCCCCCCCTCCCTAAACACAGCTGATGCATTCGGGTACCGGGAGGAAAATACACTATCATCAAGTTGGCACACAGACAAGTCTCAAACTTGATTTATTTACAACAAAGAGGTACAGCGATTGTCCGACAAAAATAAATTACTTTGAACAAGCCAGTGATTTTAAAGTCTATTAATTAGATAGAGTGAGAATCAGGTGCCGTAGACCTACTGCTTGAGACCATTTAGATTTGTAGACGAAGAATTTTCCAAGATTATTCGCTGAATAATATACGTAGCGTAGCCATTCGTGTTGTTAATAAATAGATAAATACAATGAGGATACATTATTTATTTATATAATAAATATTTTCAATAGTTAATAAAAAACAATAATGGAGAAACTACAATTAAAATAAATACATCAATAAAATTACTGTGACTACAGCTGTTTAATGGCCTTAGTGATAACTAGGTTAAATGCTTCATACACGTCTTTCACGGATGTTAACTTCAGCATTGGTAACAGCAGTATTTATTTTGTTATTCTATTATTATTATTATTATTATTATTATTATTATTAGTAGTAGTAGTAGTAGTAGTAGTAGTAATATTTATATTATTATTATTATTATTATATTATCATCATCATCATTATTATTATTATTATCAGTTTTTTATTGTAAATATTCAATATTACACGTTGCAGCGTTTTAAGCAATACCAAAAATGTATTTCTAAATGTAGAAATATTAATAATAACATAAATTAAAATGTACAAAAACAGAAGAAAAACAAAAACAAGTTTGTATACATTTTTATTAGCCCCCACACAACCCTAACACTCAGAAAAGGAGAGAACATTTTCTTTGTTTGTTTACATTTTTAACAAAATACAACATCAAATCAAATACACCAACCTGTACATTAGAAAACATTTTTCTATGTATAAAGGTTCGCATGCTTGTAAAGCCAACATACTAGCCGTTGACTCCAGTGGCTAAATTACAGCTAAACAAGCAAATAGTAAGTAAACACCCGAGGGGTTCCAAGATTGACATTAAGCAAAACCACAAAAAAGACAACTCAAGTGTCTGACTCGCAGGACGTGCACTTGAAGGCAGCATCAGTTTGATAACAAGTCATGGCTGCACCGTTGGCCCGGATTTTCTCAAAGGTGAGATTGAATATTCTTGTCACGGTGATAGTGATATCTGCTGAGAGTTTGGCAGTTCTTTAATGTGTTTTCTACTGTATCGACCCTTTATCCTCGATTACGTAACGAAAACCGCCGGGCTCTTGTTTACGTTACTAGCTAACACAGCTAACGCTAGGTTAAACAGGGTTGCCACCATTATAAGTTACAACACAGGATCGTCCCCAACTACAATGCTCTTTGATTGTTCGCGTATTTTGTGCACACGCTACGTTTTCATATGATTGGAATTACATGAGGAATAATACAACCAACACTTAGTTAAGTAAGTTTCGCAGGACATAACTTATTTAACTAAGTCAAGCTGGCAAGGAAGGGGAGTTGCATGGAGAGGTGTGCGTGCAGTATTTCAATGAAATGCATTCATATCACTTATTTATTTACATATTTCAGCTGTAGTCCATGTGCAGGCCCAATGCTAGCTACAGTCCAAAAACACACATAAAAATACATTAAAACAGCATAAATGCGTTTATTGTATATTGTAATTTGCATTTTGCCAGATAGAAAAAATAAGATATACTTTGTGAATATTTGTGCATATGAAATACTTTAAACACTTTGTAGCTACATTGAAGGTTGCAACACTAGCATGAGAGAACAGACTTGCTTCATCTCTGAAATAATGGACTAGCTTAACATTGGTGTTGGTGAATGATGGCTGACATCCAGCACTCTTATTCAATATGTGCATTTTCCAAAATAAGCAGATGAACATCTCCACTGTGGTCTGTTCTGGTTTCAGTCGTGTAGACAGATCTCTCGACCATGGGGTGCATGTCAGGCTGGATGGAGGTGCAGGTCCACCATTCCTGCTGCAGATATGTCCTCGGACCAGGCAGCTGGGGCGGTCTCCTTTCCTCCCCTTCAAACATTTTCAGAGGAGGAGGGCATGATGAGGGAAGCAGGTGAGCTAAATGTCTTAACATACTGCTCCTGACAGCTGGAGACAGAAGTACCTCAAACTCTAAACATACGTCTTGTTCTTTGACAGTTAAAAAATATGCACAGGAGTGCATTGCTCCGTTTGTGTCAAAGATGGATGAAAATTCTGTCATGGACAAGGAAGTGATCAAATCTCTTTTTGAACAGGGCGTATGTACTTCCTTGATTACACTTAAGTCAATATCTGCCTTCTTTTCTATCCAGTGACTGATGTTGATCTTTTTTTTTTTTTTTTTTACAGCTCATGGGCATTGAGATTGACCCAGAGTACAACGGCACTGGCTCCACATTCTTCTCCTCCATTCTGGTCATTGAGGAGCTGGCGAAGGTGGACCCCTCTGTGGCTGTGCTCTGTGACATCCAAAACACACTTATCAACACACTGTTTGCCAACCTGGGTACAGCAGCTCAGAAAGAGCAGTACCTCAGCCGACTGTCAACTGACATGGTGAGCAGCACCGTCTCTCAGTGTATGGCATGAAACAGAAAGGTGTTGCTGGATGACCGACCGCATAGTGCTGTGGGTCTCTTGAGTGGCTGTCTGTGTATATTAAACGCTGCAAAGCTGTCCTGCATTTACCAATATTCCCGTGTGGTGTCACAGATTGGAAGCTTCTGCCTCTCTGAAGCGGAGTCGGGAAGTGATGCCTTCTCCCTGAAGACACGTGCTGAAAAACATAAGGACTATTACATCATCAATGGGTCTAAGTTGTGGATCAGCAACGCAGAGCATGCAGGTGTTTTCCTGGTGATGGCCAATGTAGACCCCTCCGCTGTGAGTAACTGCTCATCTTTCTATTTATGCTGCCTCTTATAATCTACAACTCACTCCAATATAGTTTTGGATGTTGAGTTCTGCCAAGTAATAATGCAGTTAGTTATGCAGGGTTCGCCTCACATTACCCTGTGGTACAATGAGGATGTATCTTAATTATTTTATAAACAGATTGTACCCTCTTTGTACACAGTTGTATGTAGTTTTTAACTATCTGTGGGCCGCTTAGAGAGACAGGAAAAAAGTGCCTGCGCGGGTACACATGGCTTCTGTGGTCCAAGTAGCTTCAGTAGGGTATAATGGAGGCTCTGCAGCAGGCTTGCCACGACAGCTTTGACGCGGCGCATACGCAAAATGAAGTCCTTTCTAAATCAGTGTCAACAAAAGTGCGCCTCTGTATTGTGCAAATATATAAAGACATCTCACTTTCGATCGACAGGGATACAGAGGCATCACCTGCTTCATCGTGGATCGGGACACAGAGGGGCTTGAGATATGCAAAAAGGAGAACAAGCTTGGCCTGCGTGCATCTTCCACCTGCCCGCTCAACTTTGAAAATGTCAAGGTACAACAGAACGCCTTGTACTGCATCAGACAAACCAATGTGACTGTTGGTAACTGTGTGCTTTTAATTGTAGGTACCAGAGAAGAACATTTTGGGACAGATCGGCCACGGGTACAAGTATGCTATCGGAATGTTGAATGAGGGCAGGATTGGAATTGCTGCTCAGGTAAAGCAGTTTTATTTAAATTATGTACTTGAAACAAGCTATATTAGCTCTGTTCAAGTTAAAAAAGTGTAAAATGTTGCGCATGCTTACCCTTTTCTGTGTGTTTCAGATGCTTGGGCTGGCACAGGGTTGCTTCGACAACACTATTCCTTACACCAGACAGAGAGTGCAGTTTGGGAAACGTATCTTTGACTTCCAGGTTAGATGGACTCCACTCTTTCACATTACATGTTTGTGATCATTCACGTAAGTCTGCTGTTTTGTTCAGTGGCTTCCTTACACTGTGTTGTTATGGTACTCTTTGTATTCCAGGGCATGCAGCACCAGATAGCTCACGTAGCAACACAGATTGAAGCCGGTCGACTGCTGACATACAACGCTGCTCGTCTGAAGGAAGCCGGGAGACCTTTCATTAAGGAGGCCTGCATGGCTAAATACTTCACTGCAGAGGTGAGCTTCCTGTTTCACGGACCACACTTCAGCTCAAGGAGGGTGTTGCTGAACTGTTTCTTTGATCTATTGAGACCATCAGGTTAATCTGTTGTATGTTGTTACACATTTTTAAAGGTCCAATATTTAGCTTATTTTCAGGTTCATTCTTGTATTTCCTGTTTCTACTTGAACATGTTTACATGCTTTAAGGTTAAAAAAACCCAGTTGTGACATCACAACCGTACAGGAAGTCCTCGTGGCTTGTTTAAAGCCACAGTTTCCAAAATACTTTCACAGTATCTTTAAAGCACATATAATCAAAGCAGAAATGGAAATCTTACCTTTTTCAACGCGTGACCTTTTAAGGTTTTTTTTCTCCTTGTAATATTGTGTTTGTTTAATCATTATGAAAAGTTGAACCTGGATTACCGGTACTCTAATTATATTTTTCAATTAATGAATTAGTCTGTTCAATGTTTTGTGATATTGGCCAGGACACCACTGTTAAAATATATATTTTTAGTCTCGGTGAAACATCTTCCTAGTTGGATTAATGTCATCATAATGTTTGTTATGTTTTTTTCCCCCTCAGGTTGCAACCCTCACCACATCTAAATGTATCGAATGGATGGGAGGGGTAGGCTTCACCAAAGACTACCCAATAGAGAAATACTACAGAGACTGTAAAATTGGTGAGCATTCACAAATACAAACCACCAGACAAACACTGACTTGTTTGCACACTGCTTGTTTGTTTGTGATGATAGTGGAGTTGCTTTAGGGAGAAAAGACACAATTCATGAGGGCTGCAGGTCTGGTGTAGCCGTTTGTGATTGGACGAGAGTGGGGCGGAGAGAAGTGCTGAAAGCAGTGGCTGTAATGTGACCCTGCAGGAATTCCCCGTCTGACCCCTTAGAGTGCCATTCTACCAACACGCAGCCAAGGAAGCCGCAAGGGCACAATGTCACTTTTCCTGTCATCACAGCCATTTAGGCTCCCCAATTCTCGGGCTGTAGCACCAGAATACTGAGTTGCATAATACGCCCCCTTGTCTCCCTATAATGAATGCTTTAGGTTGATGCACTTTACTGTGCAGGGGAATTTGAGAAAATTGACTTGTTTTGTGCAGCAGAAATTCATTATAATGCTTTGTTTTGTCTCCATGCACAGGTACCATTTATGAGGGCACAACAAATGTGCAGTTGTCCACTATGGCCAAGTTCATTGATAAGGACTATGATCACTGAAACCATCAGACGGGAGCCTGATGGGTTGCTGTGTTACACTCCATACTCTTCTTCTTCTTCTTCTTCTTCTTCTTCTTAAATTACTTTGGGGGGTGCATTGCTGTTAATCTGCATTCATGTTTCTGGTGTTTTATTGCAGTTGAAGGTTGTTTGTTCTCAATATCAACAATTTCTACCCTCGTTTAGTAGTTTGTACTATTAATGTTACTGATTATGAAGGTTACAGAACCCCACAAGTTGCTCTGGTGTTCTTTGTTGTGGGTTTTTCATTTGCCTTTCTAAAAATCGAGGAGTAAGACGGCGTTTGTTGTATGTATAGCTCTACCCCTTCCCTCTTTTCCACACTTTAGGTGTAACTTTATTGAACAGTGCTGGAGCCTGGACATCAAATATGGAGCATGAGACTTTATTCTGACGTGAAATTCCTCGTTAACTTCGTCAAGTGGTGGGTCTGTAATAATTACACAAAAAAAGATTACACAAATTTTAACTTGTCCTAAAAATCAAAATCAAATTCCCATTGGCTTGTAGAAATGTTGGATAATATTCAAACACAAACATCTGTTAAAGCAACAAGTCCTCATACGTAAATTACTCATTAAGTCAATTGCTGTTTGCTGTTTTAAACACGTAGTTAACGTTGTGAAACGGAACTATTTATTACTTTTTTGACTCATCCACCACTTTCCGGCTGTCACCGTATTTCCACGTTTGTCCCTGGTTTGCTCCTGTAACATTTACTACTGCTACTAGAGGTCGCTGTTTAACAGCATCAGGACAGACAGACGACTTCTGCGTCTTCTGTTCATTAAGAATCATGTCAGAGAAACATAACCGATCCATATGTGTCAATATGAGATTGTTGTAAAGTTATTCATTTGAATTTTCTTTGAATGTTTCAGTGCCTTTGGAGGGGCTATGACTGAGCTCAATAACTTAAGTGTGTCCTCTCAAATAGGTGCATTGTAACACTTCACTCACTTATATGCTCCATAAATACTGTACAGCGCCTTGTTCGGGAAAATTAGGAGGTAATCTCACATCATATAAAGACATTCTCTGTATAAAATGATCTGTTAATTACTTTGCCGATATCAATAAATGTGAAGCATTCTGTACAGCAATGAACTATCTTTCTTCAGTTTAACCTAGGCTGAATATTACCATGTTCAGTCACTAGATGGCAGTATTCTCCAGAGTGACAACAGCACTCGGCTTCTCGCTCACACTAAGAGAACAGTCAATTACCACATCGTTTAACAGCCTGTCACCTCTAATGATATTTTATATCAATTTAATTATGCTGGTGCTCCAGATGAAAAGAGCCTGCCTTGTATAATTGACTCACTGATAGTTTTTCAGGTGTTATTGATTATGCTGTGTAATATGAGGGCTATTGTTTTACACTACACGGACAAGCTGTATCCGTGTATACAGAGCTTTAATAGGCATGAACCCACGGTGACCCATTGTCAAAATGAATCTTTCAAAGTATCTGTTTAACAAAAAGCCATTAATCACTGACTGTACTTCACAATGTTTATTAACAGTGATGGTATGACGTTAATGGATAATAGCTTTTTCTTACACTCTAACCTTGCAAGATTACATCCTGTTTTATTACATTAATTAAAGGTGACATATTATGCTATTTTTAGGTTAATACTAGTATTTGGGTTTTTTTTTAACTTTGAACATGTTTACATGCTTTAATATTTTAAAAACACATTATTTTTCTCATAATCTCCGTCTGAGTATACCGATATTCACCTTCTGTCTAAAACGCTAAATTTCAGAGCCTGTCTCTTTAAGAAAAAAAACAATCCGCTCTGATTGGTCAGCATCTGTGCTCTTGCTCTGTCTGCACCATCATTGCAATCAGGGAATGACTGTACCGGCACTGTAGCAGTACTTTCACCTATATACTGTATATAGTATAGTTGTGATGTCACAATCATACTGACAGCTCAATTAAAGGCAGAGTTTCTGGATATCTAACTGAACCTTTTGACACTTTCACAGTATTTATATATCACCTCAACAGTTATTTGATATTTTCAGACAAAAGTATAATTTGGGAATGGGTCATCACTCATAAAACTAATCATCTGACATGAGTAGAGTCTGTTATGTTATGTAATAAGATACAAAATAAAGACAGACAGAGAACAAAACGTCACTTATAAGATTAGCACTATGTTTTGCCCAGAACTTATTCAAAATAGCTAAAACAAGATTGAAACAGCGCTGCGTTTGCATCATTGATTGAGTGTACTTTGTCCCCTCCTGACTTGTTCCGTCTATTGTTCAAGCCCCTGTTTAATGAACATAATCTGATGAAAACACAGCTATCTGCTTTTCACTTTGCTTTGGCGAACGCAGCTCAACTAGCCTCTTTCTCCGCCCCCATCTTTAACACAGCTATGAGACCTCTAATTATGCAGGGATTCAAGTAGCTTTTCACAAAACACTATGTTGTCCTTTAGAGCTGGAGAGCACTCTGTGAGCTAAAAGGACAGGCTGCATGTTTATAGGTTGAGCAAATTTCAATTGGTTAGATTAGTTCTGCTTCAAGTGTAAATGGTGGATCTTAAATACAGTGCTGCATGGTTGTTGTTGTTTTTTTGTGCTTTTTTTGTTTTAGGCCATATCTGCTGATACATATGAACCAAATTCAGCAAAAACATATATCTCTAAAGGCATTTTTACACATGTTCTTAGTGACATGTACATTTCAGAGGCCGGTTTTTTTATTAAAATAATCCAGGATTCATCATACCTCCTCTGTGTGCAGTCTCAAGCATATATTTTTCCCAGAGAAAAGCTGTTTGATGGCCTACAAATGTAAACTGTTAATTTTGTTTCTTCATCCTCTAATTGTCATCTAATCCGACCACACTTAATCACATACAAATGCAGTTTGCTGCATTCAAGCACCAGTATAATTCTCATATGTGACAAGACTTGTATCATCCTCGTGCATTACATCACCTGCTGCCCCTGTGCGTTTGCAGGCTTTTGTACCAATCTAATTTGAAAAGCCTTTATCACGGTGGTAAGCATTCAATTTGATGTCTGCCTGTAGCATTTCCTGACTAATACAATTATATTGAAGTCAATGAGCTCTGCTACAGGAGAAATGCAGGTAGTTATTGGTTTGCTGTTGTTGCACACAGGTGGGAGAGAGGATATTTGAAATAACAGATGAATGAGGTTGATCCTGAGCAGGTCACAGCGTTCATCAACAGCTCCAACACATGCAAAGTCAAAACAAAGAAATGTTCAGTCATCTTCTATAATAGCCTGTCTTTCGTGTATAAATATAGTCAAACATTTTAAATCGATATATTTTGTTTTATTCTTTTTTTTATTTGTTTTCGGTGGTTTACATTAGTGCGTAAAATATGCGTAATTTGCGTCATATTTGTGCCAAAGCCAAGCTGTTTACAGCTCTACGTTGAGGTGATAATCTGGGCCGTTTATTCAATTTACTGACAGGTGATTGCAGCTCGTGCACGCCCCCAAAACCCCGAGACATTCTCCTGTTTAATCTAATTGGATGATAAGTGGGTGCGTACTGTTGAGCCCGAAGCCAAAACGCTTGCGCGGCCTTTTTCTTTGGAGTCTATTCTCGGCACAGCCCCTCGCGGTTTCATCTCAAATCCCATTTGCTATTTTACCTGCCCAATAGCAGAGACCGAGCGCGTTTTAACTCGGATGGCATTTTTTTATTTTATCATTACAATCCAGCGCAAGTTTGACGCAGCAAGCTGAGCTCTCACTCTGATTATCCAGGAGCAGTTTCTCTCGTTTTCCCTCGTATAGATTAAACATAGACTTTAAACCAAGATCATATTCGCTGGTTTTCCTTCTAGATAAGTTTTAATGGTGATCCACATCGGACAATAAACGGCGATGGCAGACTCTGATGGACAAGAGACTCGCCAACCTACAAAAGACTCGCCGTTCTCCATAAAGAACCTACTGAACATTGAAGACAAACCGACAAAGCCCAAGAGCTTCCTCGGCTCATCCAAAGGAGTGTTTGAAGGCAGCTTCTTCTCTCGGCTCGGAGACTTGTCTTTCCCTCGATTTGAGCTGCCCACACAGAGAATTGGACTATCAGCGCAGTATTTGGAGAGAGCGTCTGCCTGGTGGTACCCATACACGCTCGGGACTCATCTGAGGACTGGAGGTAAATATTATTAACTTTGACTCTGCTGGTAAAAGAAATACAACGTTTTGGTCTGGACAAAGCTGAATTAAAATTATTATTACAGCAAAAGGCTCATTATGTCACAAAGGCTATTGAAGGGATACCATATAAGTAACGATTTATGAAGGATCGTGTCCCTTAACTTTATATCAAATATAAATATTCTTACAAAAGAAAAAGAGCATAGGCCTATTTCCACAGATAAACTGAATGTCTATGAATTACATACAAATAATTGTCATTATCCTACAGATCGTATGTTTACTTAGAAGATCACATTTTGAAATAGATGGGTTTTTTTGTGCAGGGTCTGAGAAGGCCAACCTGAGGGAGGCATCCCCGGTACCTGACAGGCGCTCCCCGGATCTTCAAAAAAGTGACCAAGATGCAAGAGAGGAAAGCGCCGACGACGACATCACGCTGGATGAAAGTGACTCGGAAGAGCCAAAGAAAGACATAGACCCGGAGGACGACTGGAGGAGGAAAAGTGACGAGCTGGACTCCGAGAGGAAGCCCTGTCGGAAGAAGAAGACGCGCACGGTCTTTTCCAGGAGTCAGGTCTTCCAGCTTGAGTCCACCTTCGACATAAAGCGCTACCTGAGCAGCTCGGAGAGGGCAGGCCTGGCTGCGTCCCTGCACCTGACTGAGACGCAGGTGAAAATCTGGTTTCAGAACCGGAGGAATAAGTGGAAACGGCAGCTGGCCGCGGAGCTGGAGGCGGCCAACCTGAGCCATGCAGCGGCGCAGAGGATTGTGCGGGTCCCCATACTTTACCACGAGAACGGAGCCCCAGAAACGACCGGGGGCCCCGCTGCAAACTCACCGGGCAGCCAGTCGCTCCTGGCTTTTCCCCATCACATGTACTATTCCCACCCGGTGCCACTGCTGAGGCCTGTTTAAAACTGACAGTCATGATGTGATGTACATATGTTTTTAAATGAGAGTGACCTTCATTGGAAAAAAAAAAAATACAATTTTGTATATTTTGTAGATTCAAGGGATACAATGTTAGGTCATGTCGTTGTTGTTATAATTATTATTATTGCTACTATTATTATTATTATTATTATTGTTATTATTATTGTTAGGCTATATGTAATCATCCTCTGTCCTGCTAAAGCGTCCTTGAGCAAGTCCCTATTACGGCTCGAATTGTTATTATTATTATTATTATTATTATTATTGATTCAATTGTTACATGCTCAAAATCACTATATTTAAATGTATTCAATATGAAAAAAATCGTTTTGAACAGGGTTGACTGTGCATATGTATTTTACAGAGATTTGTGTCAGTGTTTGCAAAACTTGGAATTTAATATTTTGATATTTTCAAATATTGTGCAATAATGTTCGCTTCACTTTAGGCTGCCAGCCTTCGTCACCTAGTTCACTTCTACAGAAAAAACAACAGTTTTCTCTTTGTTACAGTGAAGACAATCATGTGATCCTTTGAGAAAAATCCCCGAAAAAGGTGCAGGTCATTTTGTTTTCTAATGTTTTGCCGTAGCCTAATTTAAAAGCCATGCAAGAGCCAAAAATAGCCTCTGTTTTTGTGTATGTTTTCCTCTGATATTGTTGTTGAAACTGTATATTATATGGTCTTACATCCAGTAAAGATTTCGTTCCAAAAATAAATGTAGCCTATCTATCCTTTATATCACTAACTACTTTAATTTAACGAGACATTGAGACACATTTAGGGTCTGCAGAGATGATCGGGCTCTCCAAAATAAAATACTAACATTGGATCATTTCAACAGTGAATTAGGCTAATGATGGCTATCATTTTTAATCTGGTGATTTGAGAAATGGTGCGCCATGCCTAATTTTAAACATCGTTTGAGGAACAATTATTAGGCTGTTAACTATTCTAGAATTGTGTGAAATGTTAAGGCCCATAGACTATTTTGACCACACACTGACACTTTGATCCCAAATTATAATGCCCTAAAAAGTCCAGTAACTACAAAATCACAAATAACACAATTTTGGGCCTGAAAGTATGGAGGTTAGGATTGATTTGGATAAAAAATATGAAATGGTGAACTAGTAAACCATAAGCCATCATCAATGTGCCAAATATTCATCTGCTGAGACAGTAAAGCAATTTTAAAGCCATTTTTGGGGCTCATTTTTTTGTCATATAGCTACTGCACTTGGGCTTTGTAGGGCAGTATAGGCCTACTGTTTTTGCTGCATACTTTTCTAAAATAACCAATCATTTTGCAGATAACAGCTTAGTGCTGGTCACAATTAAAATGCAAACTGGTGAAATATGGAGTCAGTCGTTACATTTTCACAGTGTTTATCGGCATTTTGAGTTTAGAAGGATGATTCATTTTTCCATTCTTTTCTATTTTTTATAGTCTGAGAAGAGGATTGATTTGTAGGAGACTGTTATGCTATGAGATTGGACCTCTCTCCAATTTGGGCAAGTTCTCCTCCAAACACACAAAAAGAAATATGAAGGAAGGCTAGCATATAGATACAGTAGCTATCAGCGTACAATAGCCTTAACCATCAATAGCCTTAACCATCATAGATAGGCCTAGGCTATATGTACCCTTGCTCATGAAGAACAATCACTTTTATCTATCCCTTTTAGGTTTTCCTAGTCTGTAGTAGGCTAGGCAATGATAATCCCACTCTGGCCTTGTTTTTTATGGAGAATTATAGTGTTTTTTTATATTTGCATTTTATATCTATCTATATATCTTAAATGAAAAGACATAATATTAGGCTGCTCATTAGAAAACCCTCCTATGCAAATGTGCCAGTGAGAGAGAAAGCAGTCCCGTGTCACGTGATCTGGGCTCAGACAACGGAAACAGAGCAGGAACCAATCATATCGCAGGCGGGAATTTGAACATTCGTCTCAACCAATCAGCATCCACGGGAGCATCAGGGGCGCTGGACGAATCTGATACAGCTTCACGCGGCCACATTGCTTTGTACCATTTCCTCGTCATATATTCTACATTTCATTGTGAACAAAAGACATACTAAATCTCGTTGGATAAAAGAATCAGTCGCGTCTGAAGGACACCAAACCAAAGCCGTAAGTACTGTAAAAACGACTAACACCAAGCCCTGTAGCTTCGCTGTCATAACCGTTACAAGCTAACGTTAGCATTAGCAAACAACGCTGCCAGTAGACTTGGGCTCAGTGTAATTGCTGGATGTAACGGAACTAGTCGTGTTGTAAGTGTGAAACAAGAACTAATGCGACCGTAAACACAGAAAAGTTAATGTTGTTCCGCTACCTCTCGCAACAGAAAACCATGCTTTAGTTTGAATGTTAGCAAGTTAAGTACTCGGTGGAGCTTAACTAAACTAAATCCCCACACCCGCTGTCAATGAGCTAACGTTAGCATAGGCTAACAACAAGCTGGAAAACCTTTCTTTATTTCATTTTTTTAAATGAGAGATATTCAATATGGACATTTCTTTTCTTACATTTTTCAGTTATACACAATGCTAAAGATGTATATCTAAATGTAGAAATAACAACATAAATTGAAATGTACAAAGATAGTATAGATAACATAGCTAATACAGCTGGAAAATCATTGATCCACCAATAAAGTTACCTCTTGTCTGTAACGTTGGCTCACTCTGGAAAATGTAAGTTAACAGCATTTTTCATAACTTGGGCCAATGCGTTAAGTCAGTGTAAGCTTTTTCATATCATATACCACTCTGTGTATTTTTCACCTTGTGTGTTTTACTGTAACTTTACCTTTTATTTTTACTGAACAAAAAACCCCAGCTGTTTTTAACTGTTTACTGCTTTTTACCGTGACTATTACTATATTACACTATCCTCTTTTGTGTCTGTAATGCTTATAACTCCCCCTCTGTCTGGCTAATGAAGCATTGTCTTATCTTTTATCAGAGATATTGAGGGAGCCACTTGCTATCATTCAAAACATATTGCATACATTTTATAATTACAAAGCAATTTTGTTGGTTTAATCTGACATTATGCATGTAAAAGTAATTGTAAGTTCACGTACATTTCACACTAGCAGGATAGAATCCAAAAGTTGTAGCCAATTATTTCTTTTTGACAGTTTAGTTTCAGCTCATCTGGTTTGGGATGAAATGTTAAATATACAGGAGATGAACACAATAATATGATCTGTAAATTGTGTGTTGTTGCGTCCATATTTGTATTCTGTTCATGTAAGACTCATTAAAGTGTCCTCTGAATATCACTCCAATTTAAAGACTCTCTTTCCCCTTTGCAGATGACGGGCTCAAATGAGTACAAGTTAAACCAGGGACCCGAGGACGGTATCTCTGCTGTCAAATTCAGCCCCAGCACAGCCCAGTTCCTGCTGGTTTCCTCCTGGGATTCCACTGTCCGTCTCTTTGATGTCGCAGGCAACACCCTGCGGATGAAGTACCAGCACACAGCTCCAGTTTTGGACTGTGCTTTTTATGTAGGTCAAATATTTTTTATATTTTGCCATGTCGAAGCATAGAAGTCTGCTACACAACTAATGTTCCTCTTTTACTTGCAGGACCCCTCACATTCTTGGAGTGGAGGTTTAGATGCACAATTAAAAACTCATGATTTGAACACAGATCAAGGTATGTCACAAACCAGCAGAGTACTATTAAAGGTTTCAGGAAATATCACCTATACCTCACATATCTATGCAATTCATTTGCTATTTGTGTTTATTTACGCTACTCTTTTATATTCTCCTCAAACAGATACAATAGTTGGAACACATGACGCCCCCATTCGTTGTGTGGAGTACTGCCCAGAGGTTAATGTCATGGTAACAGGTAGCTGGGACAGATCAGTTCGGCTGTGGGACCCAAGAACGCCCTGCAATGCTGGCACCTTTACCCAGCCTGAAAAGGTTAGTAAAAAGTAAGAGACACTGCATAGTGTTGTATTACTGAGAAATGTATTAAATGTGTGAAAGATTTTTGAGAGTGGCTTTCTTGCAAGAAAACCAAAACAACCGACATCCTCCAAGTTTGTGCGTGCATGCTTTTGTCCCAGGTTTATTTTCTAAACCTAAATGAGATGGTGTTAAAGTCGAAAGCACGCGGTATTAGAGCTTCCTGCCTTGTTACTTTGATTCATTTTGCAAGAAACAAGATGTTTGGCAAGGACACAATATCAATGAATGTAGGTATAAGCCCGTAGAAAAAATACTTTTTGGGTTAAATTATGGCATTTTTATGAACATCTTTCACTGATGCACAAAGAGGCCATTAAAGATGCATTGTTTTCCAAAAAGTGCTTATAGATAAATTGGCCTTTGGCTGAATATCTATGAAAATTAAAACCTTGTAATTTTGTTTGTTCGCTGTCATAGTTGTATATTGCATTAGTAAAGAATGTGTTTTTTCAGTTTGACTCTTTCATTGTTACATGTTTGTGTAGGTGTCAAGTAAGATTCCCATCATTGCTAGTGTTGTGACTCCTCGTCCCTCTCCTCTTTGTGAAAGGTGTACACCCTCTCTGTGGCTGGAGATAGGCTCATCGTTGGCACAGCTGGAAGACGAGTCCTGGTGTGGGATTTGAGGAACATGGGCTACGTACAGCAAAGAAGAGAGTCCAGCCTCAAGTACCAGACTCGTTGCATTAGAGCCTTCCCCAACAAACAGGTGCACCTTGAATTAGGATCAACTTTTTATCAGTTCAACTGGGCACAAAATCAAAGTTATAATATACCCTTAAAAGCACTATGTCACAGATTGAGATTTCTTTGTTAATGAACAGAAGTTTGATGGTAATTTTATATTTTCTGTCTTGGCTCCAGGGCTACGTCTTGAGTTCAATTGAGGGACGTGTAGCTGTGGAGTACCTGGACCCAAGCCAGGAGGTTCAGAAGAAGAAATATGCCTTCAAATGCCACAGGCTGAAGGAGGAGGGAATTGAGTCTGTTTACCCTGTCAATGCCATCTCATTTCACAGTATCCATAACACCTTTGCCACAGGTACGACTGGCTAGTTGGTACTTGACAAGATCATTTAGATTAAATTTCTATCTGTAATTTGGCAATTTGTGTTTTATAAAGCATGTTGAGTTTCCTATGACCTTCGGCATTGAGCTGCCAAGGTTGCATGAACACGCAGTTATTATAGATCCATATCTCAGCAGTAACATCGCCTAAATCTTTTGAGGTTGACCTTGTGCCTCTTTTCCTTCCAGGTGGCTCAGATGGATTTGTGAACATCTGGGACCCGTTCAACAAGAAGCGCCTGTGTCAGTTCCACAGGTACCCGACCAGCATTGCCTCGCTGGCCTTCAGTAACGATGGCACCATGCTTGCAATCGCCTCCTCCTATATGCATGAGAGGGGAGACATCAGCCATCCAGAGAATGCCATCTTCATCCGCCAAGTCACAGATGCTGAGACAAAACCCAAGTGAGTCTTCCTCACCTCTTGTGTCCTCACTACGGCGGTTTGCTACTCACTGAATCATATATGCAGCTGCATTTACAAGGAGCACGTCCAGCTGCACCAGGTGATCTGTATCTTCGCTCGTCCACTTTTCAATATCCGACAGTTGAAAGATAGACAGATGAGAACTTGGAGAAAAAAAATCCTCCCACCTCTTTGTTTTTCTATGATGTAAATATACACTCGGTGACCAGACAAATGGAAACCTGTTGTACAATGTAATGCAATCCACTGCAAGAGCCCTGTAATAAATACTACCTTTCTGAAACCAAGTCAGTGTTTGACAAGGAACTGTAATAACACCTTTTTAAAAATGTATGATTGTCTTTATGGACTACATGGTAAGAAATATTAGACTCCGACTGTAACACATCGTTGGTTAAACGGTCAAAGGGGAGTTGTCGGCTTTCCTGGTGAAATTTGTGAAGACTAACATACATTTTGTTGTAAATTCAGTACAAAATGCTCCCACTTATGTCCCACAATAGAAACTTTTGAATAAATGTCCCCTTTTCATTGTTGATCCAAGTGTAATAAACTTCTAAAACGTCTACTTCAGCAGCTCTTTCTTTTGTTTTTTGTTTTCAAACGGTTTTGAACTTTAGACAGAAATAACACTGGAACAGTGTTCCCCATTCAATGAATGGGACATCAGTTGTCTCCATGCACTGGCTCAGTGATTGCCCCTGAGTTGATTGAATCCATTCTCTCTTGTTTACAGGTCAACCTAAGTCCATCTTTGGAATGGTTCCCTCTGCGTATGAAGCCTTTATAAAATGTGGGTTATCTGCTGGCATCCAGTTTTACTATTTCCATATTGTTTGCCATTACTTTTCATTCCAAAAACAGTTTTTTCTTTCTTGTAAGTAATGTTTGTTAAAACCCTTCTAACCTTTTGTGGCTCTTTTTTTTAAATATTTCATTGTTTCGTGTATGTTCTGAAAACCACCTATTGTTTTTTTTTCTTGACTGAAACTGATTGTAAATACATTTTATGGCTTTTGATATCTTTACTTAATTCTTTTCTCACTGATATGTTTCACAATATAATAAACAAAATTTGTATCTCAGGTTTTGGCACATGTACTACCTGCGAAAGAAAACCTGAGACATGCTAGGAATGTGTCAGGGCAGAAGTGGCTGTTCACTTGATGTGTTGAGAGAAAGCGATGATCCACTCGTCTTGCCGAGGGCTCCACTTGCCCCCAGACAGTGACCTGTGTTGATAGACATCAGAGGTCGAAGGCCTAAACTAGATCCTGCTTTATTATTGGCTGAAATTGGGAGAAAAAACTAAACTGGATGACCCTGCTGCATCTGGCAGACCGAGTGGAAAAAGGATTCACTCTAAAATAAAATGATTATGGGGCTCATTTCTAGATTTCTCGTATTTTTAATGGTGCATTATCTGTTAAGTACTCTGTGTGGTAATTTGGGTTTATCAGGCTTGAGTGCTATCCATTTTTATGGCTTTACTGTGCAGTTGGATTGTTTTTAACTCATTTATTGAGCGATGTATACAGAGAAAGACAGTTTAATGCATAAACATTGTACTAATTATATTTATAGGAGATTGAGGGTCAGCAGAGAGGTTTCGGTTGACTAATCTCTTTTTCGTCATTATCACTGAATTTATCTGCTGCTGTTTGTCACCGGTGTAACAACTTGTAAGAGTCGGATGGGACGCAGACCTTTTTTAATGCAGTATTCAGCATCATGTGAATGATAAAAGTGAACACAGCAGTGCCCTGCAAAATTCTAAGTGGACTCTCTTTTTTCCCCCCAGTTCCGATTTTCAATTGAAACTAATGCAATTTCTGAAGCCCTTCAGCCAAAGCAGCAGAGAAGATATAGATGTCAATTATTCTATTTAAGAGCTCCAATTTTTTCTAATGGCTCTATCTACTTCTGCGGTATCCTGGAAATTATTAGTTCGAATTGGTTAAATGATAGAACTAATTCCCATGATTGTCGATAATGAGTCCATCTTTGACGTTAGATGATGACTGCAGCTTAATATGAAATGGCATTCGTTTTGGACTTAATTACAGCCCATGGAGCAGGCAGAGAATGGCCGGGGGTCGGTTGTTGTGGCTACTGCGAATTACCTTGTTTCCTGTCATCTTTGGCTTCCACTAAATTGGAAAATTGAGTTCTTTGAGTGTGCATTAAAACTGTTACGGTTTTTCTTGTCTGTATTGTTGGGCTGTTTTGTAGGAACAAGTAATTTAGCAGCCAATTTGTCAGGTGCACTGAAGCATTGTTTTGCAACCTCAACACACAGTTTGCAAGAGTTATACATGCCTTTTGTATTCAGTACCTTTTATAGGGTTTATTAAGGTTTATAACTTAACAAATAGCAGATACATCAGTTGCATTATTTGTCAGTATATTCCTCCAAGCCTGTCTCCACAGATCTCTCCAGGTTTTTTTTTTTTTTTTTTGTTCTTCAGCAAAGGCCTAGTTAACCACATCTGTGGTTGCGTGGCCAGGCTCTGGTTTCCAACCACTGAAGTGTTGAAGACAGTTTGGCTCTACATGAAACCTTTACATGACAATTAAAATGGGTGATTGTGCTCCAACAGCCTGTCGTGTGCATTTAACCCAACCACAAAAGGCTCTTATGTTCACTCAAGAGGGCACAGATGACCTTCAACCAGACACCTTATCTCTCAGGACCGGTTTCTAATATTATGAGCCAATGATACCATCCTTCATGAGCCGAGCAGAAACGGGGAAATCACATGATGCATCGGGAAAATGTGGACAGCATTTTGTATTTTGATTTGTCTTTAGTTTCAAGACAGTGACAGCATGCAATGATACAGTTTCTTCTTTCTTAGTAATAAAGGTCGAGCTGTTTAGTCATAAGCATACAGAAACATTAATCCAGATTAATCATCTAACTAACTGCACTTAACACACCATCAATGAATTGTTAATTGCAAGGTTTTCTAACTACAGTATGTTGGGGCTTGCTTTCATGAAGATGGTGTTTAAAAACTGATTTCCATTGATGGCAGCAGTTTAGCAGTTCTTGAAGGATCTTGTGTCAGTAATCCTCTTTAAGTAAGTCTTAAGGAGCGTTCCAATAGCAAGAACATGCAGGAAGGGGGCTAGTTTTTAAATACAGTACTCAAGTTGACTCCTTTTGCTGCAACTAATTGCTTTACACTTGACTTGTAAATTCTGTCCGTAATAAGCCATGAATAAAGACATATTTTAGGTTGGCTGGTTGCAGTTTGTCAGTGGACATGCTCCAGTTTATCTTGCGTTGTCTTTTAAGATAGCTCTTAAATTCAACAGGAAGACTCATTCAGCGAACAGTTTAGTAGAGCTAATTATTGCTTGTATCTTATCCACTTTCTTGCTGAGAGTTAGATGAGAACATTAATGCCTCTCTTATGTCTGTCCGTTAAATATGAAGCTGCAGACAGGAGCTGGTTAGCTTAGCATACAGACAAGAAACGGAAACAATTGGCCTGGCTGTGCGTAAAAAAAATCTACAAGTACCTCTGAAGTTCACAAGTAACTTCCCTTTATTGTCGTTTTTACACTTCGGTTTTCGTGCCGATTAAAGAGATTAAAATGTATGACTAACTAGAAAGGGGGCTGGATTATGTACAGTGTGTACCAAACCAAAATGAAGATCCTGGTCTTGTCTTGTATAGCCCAGTTGGCATCTTGTTTCCAGCGCATCCCAGCTGGGGAATGAAACCTGAGCTTTTCACTTGGACGTGCTCGTGGCCTGCCACAGCCCCTCACTCAGAGCTCCCCCTGCCCCGAGGAGGCTTTTAAAGGGCTTCAGTGGGCAAGACAACATCTCCTCCAGAGTATTGTAGTTACATTAGAGTCTAATTAGACGGTAAAGCTCAAGGCCATGTAACCCACTGCTAGGTTTCACACTCGCAGCCATCCATCTCTTTACAGGTCGGGCCGGCAAGCAGCATGGGGCTGACTGGTGAAGGGGACGCTCACCTGGGAGCTGGGGCATTAGTAAATCAAACATCTCTGGGCGTGACAGGAGGGTCACAGATTTTGGGCTCGAGGTTCCTTTTTAGCTCCTAGGCTTTGTGCTGCCGATTAATCATTTGGTAAAGAAATATGCGGCATTGATGTTTTAGAACCAGGTCTGTAAGACTGAAACCATATTGAGTTAACCATGTTATTAGAGGGTCTAAATTAAAGATTGTACGGTAGTAATCTGAATTTAGATTACAGATGGTAGGCATAAATAACAAAGAAAATATCTAAGGAGACGTACTTTGTTTTTTTCTCAATAGCCTCAGAGAGATAAAACAGTAGCATGGCTGACTCTTATTGTTTCTATACATTAAAGTTAAAGGTCCCATATTGTTAAACGTTTTATCTTTCAGTACAAATACTGTGAATCAAATCAAACACTCAATCCATAGAGAAATGCACACAGCCCATTTTCAGAAACTGTCTTTAAACGCGCCTCTGTACAGTTGTGATGTCACAATTATACTGTATAGGTAGAAAGGGCCGTTACAGTCATTCCCCGGCAGTGCAGCGCAAACACTGATAATGATTAAAGTGCAGACTAGGCTTTTTCTGGAAGGGGGGGCTTAGAGAGAAAAGCTCTAAAATGGTAAAAAGGATACAGACAGAGGGTGAATACAGATATATTACAGGTTTACATGCTTTCTTTCATGAGTAAAAGAAAGCATGTTAACGTGTTCAAGTAAATACCCAAAATACAAGTATGAACCCGACAAAGAGCACACTTAGATAATTAAAGTTTGGATCCTCACTTGTCTCTCTCGAAAGTCAGACGTAAACATTACCTTCAAAAGGTAAACTGTGGAAATCGATGCTTTAGTGAGTAAAAAAAAAGGTGCCGCAATCAAATGTGCTTTCATGCCACCTGCCAAACTGATGAATGTATGTATGAAGAAAGCAGGGTCAGTCAGTGCATCGGGGTCATGTTTGGAAATGTATGGCCAGGGGGCACCGGAGGCCAAAATACTCAAAAAAGTCAACTCTTGTTTGTGACTTTTGCTCTCCCAGAAAAGGAAAAGGCTCAGCCCCAAACAAGTGAGACCTTTTAGAAATACGGAATGATTCATTCATGTGTTGTTCTGATTAAGTGTTTAAGGTGTTACCTACAAAACAGAGAGACAATACTTGAGGAAGGACATCTTTCCTATAGGGTGTCAAATTGAACCAGGCTGCTTTGTTAATGTCCTCCGGGGGGGGGGAACCACAAGTACTTAAACTTAACTGATCCACATTCTATCGAGAGCCACCTGTCAGGCTCTGAGTCCTGCTGATCACACCACATCTTCCACTTGAAAACATAAAACCTGTTGCATTGTATCGATTATTTGCGGTCAGCTTTGGAGTGACAGCTTTCTTTATACTGTGAAAAAATACAGCGAGGACAGATCCCAGGGGGGACTTTACAAAACTTGTTATCCCCATTTAAACTGAAATCGGGTTGCAGGCCTTTTCAGGCCAGCCTCTTTGTACACTCTCCATGTCTATGAAACCCTCTGTGCTGTTTAATGGGTTCATGGCCACAGGGCAAGGGTTACAGTTTGTCCTTCCTGCAATTAGCATTCACGGTTAGCTTAGCAGAACTAATGCACCACATCTTTGAGGCTCAAGTTCCCTGTGCGCCTCTGACTGCGGGCAAGATTTAACTGACTCCTTGGATCCATTTCAACCTACTTTATTAGATGTTAGGGGCAAAATCCCCTGAAGAATACCATCCCAAGCCAATCAGCCAATTAAGTGTTAGTGTCACATTGTTGCTCTCAGGGAAAAAACAAACAGAGGAGAAGGATAAACGTGTGCATACCATGCTTATTTGTATATCTCTATGTTATAATGCAGCCTCTGTTTTTTTCATTAGTTTCTTGTCTGGTTTACCCTGTGACATTTAGGTCAAGACACTGTGATCACAAGGTAGTTTTCATTACGCAGGAGCATTTACACCAACTCTATTGTGGTAGCAGTTGTGAGCCGTGGGGATCTCATGGGTCTTAAGTAACACCGCTGTTAAACTGCAGCAGCTCGGAGCTGTTTTCTTCTATTAGCTTTCTCTGTTGTTGTGTAATATTACATAGTATATATATATATATATATATATATATATATATGTGAATCTGTGAATGTTTATGTAGGTTGACTGCAGTATTGTTTGAGAACTAGAGCAAATATGTAGGCTGTAATGTGAATACATATTTATGAATGATGGGACTAACAGCCACAGGGTGACAACAGATATGACGGTACAAAGAAATACTGCGCTATATGGCTGAAGATAAATAAAAACACTACTGTCCCACAGTAAAGGCTCTCACAGCATTAAAGGTCAATATAGCACAGAACAAGGACATCATGAAAAAATAACAATTAAAAAAAAGTAATAAAACAACAGGAAGAGACCGAAAAAATCTGAAATTATACATATTGGCATTACCTATTGCATGGTAAGTATAATAATGACTCCTATATCAAAATAATAGTAACAACAAACATCACCTTACATTGCTACTCTTCACATCTAGATAAGTATGGCCATACCTTGCATATACTGTACACCATATTAGGCAAACATTATCATTATATCCACTATCCTGATATAATTGATCACATGTTAGATCGGTATCATAATGATAATAGCATGACATACAATGTAGGCCATCTCTCACACATCATGATAATAACACCTTACATATAATAACATTGTCAGCTTCGATATAGTTAGCCATTCAGTACTGTATTCATGGTATGGGGCCTCCTGTCTGATGTTCAATTCAGAATGAATTGCTCATAATGGGTCATTTTGGTGATTCATTTATGAAACATTTCTCAAATACAAGTTACAACATGCTTTACAAAAAGAAAATGCAAAGTACAGAGCAACATGTAAACATAAGTTGAAATGAATATTGACTAAGTTAAAGTATGACTGCAGTAAAATGACTTAGATGTCAAGTCAAAATCAGGTTGCTATGACACAATTCCCAGGTGATACACTTCCTCAACATCCCAGAAGTTCAAAGAGAACATTGAAAGGGAGCGATCCATATTACTATTAGTTAATGCCTATGCTTATTATGGATGTGGAAATGTGTGTTTAAACTCCAACCTGTGGTTAAGCAGGGAAAAATCCATGTTATTGAAAAGAAAACACATTTGTTATTTCCTAAGTGCGTTCTGTCTGAGTGATCAGTGCATTACAGAGTCAAATCAATGACACACAAAAAGAGGTGCTTTCATAAACAGCTTTTGAGTATTGGACGTTATTAACTTTTCTGAATTCGGTGAAGTGAAACAGTGTGTTGTCCCATCGACTCAAATGCAGATTAAGCAAATGTGAATACAAAGATCAATGCATTCATCTAGTGATGTTTCTGTGCGTAGAACAGCAGTGTATTGAGAAGTCTGGCTCTAATTCATCATCGTCCACACATTATATTATTATTGATGGCTCTTGCCTAGGGCTAGTCCATTTGTTTTTCAGATCTGTGGCAGGCGGCACAATGCTGGATGGAGGTTTATTCTGCAGCTGTGCCACAGCTCTCTCTCTCTTATTCATCTATTGATCATCATACCTTCCAATAATCTGTCGCCTGCCACATTTGACAACATTATGTGGAACAGGTCAGAGGACAGCGCTAATGAAACTGAATGATGGATGTTGTTATCCGCGGCATTAACCTTGCTGATAGTTGGCAGCACATTTACGCACACGTAGCTGTGACCCTGCAGAGCTTGCTGGGATTGCCGTCAAAAATAAAGAGCTGAGCATTCACTGAGGTGGTCTACAGGCATGAAAAAAAAGAGAAAAACACTTTAAAATCAAACATTACATCAGTGCTGCAGCCAGCATTTGCATGTCAAAACACAGTTATACAACATTTAAATTACCATGTTTCAGTGTGAAGCAGGTCCTTACTACAAGATGAAATATAGTCACTGAAAAACCTTCAATCAAATTTCAACAGGTTTTAACCTAGACTTTTACGTGGAAACCATCAAAACCACGTTTACTGGGAGAGTGCTTCGGGTATATTAAAGGTTCCAATATTATGATTATTTTCAGGTTCATGTATTTTGGACTTCCACCGGAACATGTTTACATGCTTTAATGTTCAAAAAACACGTTAATTTTTTCATTCTGTCTGTCTGAATATACCTGTATTCACACTCACCTGTATATCCTCCGAAAATAAGCCCAGTCTGCTCTGATTGGTCACCATTTCCGGGTCTGCACTTTCTCTACATCGTCATTGTAGCCGGGAAAGGACTGTAACGGCATTGTAGCATATACTGTACTGTACTCCTATATATAGACACACTATATAGCACACATGGAAATTTTAAATTGTACTATGAGACCTTTTTTGAAAACTAGTGTGGGAAATGTGAAAAATAAACAGTTTGGGGGATGAAAAGTGCAGCAGGTCTGCTTTAGAAAGAAGAACACAGGCTCCTTTCAGCATATCTGACTACAGACCTAGGTTTATTTTAGCTCTAGTAAATAGTCAACAAAATACATTTCATGTCACCACAATGAGAAATTAAACCACACATGAATGTCATCACTGCAATTTATCCAAACAAGATGAAAGTGAACGGATATTTTCCACGTCTGGATTTTCGTCAGTCTTTAGAAAGCATGTAGAAAATGACATTTTTTTAAAAATCACATTCTGTGCGAGCACTGTGAGTGAAGCCACAGAGAGGTCTGTAACACCAGGCGTGAAGTGAGCTATGACTGCGAACGCTCCGCTCTGCTCCTCTCCACTCCATCCATCCACCCATCCCCGCCTGGCTAATGTATCCCTCTCAATAGCCGGGGACAAGGGGAGAAAAGACTGCCTGTGTGAAGCACAAAAAGCCCCACCGCGGCCACGTTCGCCACAGTAATTGGCAAGGAAGCTTCATTTCATTCACTCCTGTATGTCTTTTGTTGTTCTGTAGGTTTTTTACAAGTGTGGTGCTTTTGAGAGTTGTTTAAAGACTGGCTAATTTCTGCAGCCCCCTGCCTGTTACTACCCGTGTGCCCATGTGTTTGTTCTTTTGTGAATACGCGATTGAAAGATTCTTTCTTTTTTGTTGTTGTTGGACAAAGTGTATTAATAACTCCACATTTAATAGAGCCTTGATGATACTTTTGAGTACCCTACTTAATTTAGAACATCTGCAAGAGGTGGTAAAACATTTAATCTCTGCTGAATCCTCCTGCTTTCACACTCTGAAAGCTTTGTTGCTGTTCGGTGAAGTAGCGGTCACAGAATAGAGGTTGGTGGGCATTAGAGGGACAGCCTGTCTCCTTTCATCATCACATTGTAGCAGTTGTATAGAAGCCTGCAAAATGTAGCTCGTAGTTATGTTTTCACCACAATTACACTTTATCCTGTTGTATAATGCATTAAAAGATTTTTCACAATATTATAACGGGGCATTTTTTTTTCTCATAAGCACTCTTAACCTTCTGATACATCAGCTTTATATGAATATTGGTGCACAGAAAGGTCTTGGGGTAATGTTTGCTACCTGTTTCCTTTTTAAGTGTAATTCAGCCACTGTATATTTATACAGATTTGTATTTAACATGTTTACAGCAGTCCAACCTGTTTTGCTCTCGACCCCTTTAATATAAATCCACCTCCTGCCCTTATCACAGGTTGTTCATCTATGAGTTGCGAGATTCAAATAGTTACTTTCTTAATTAATTTCATTTGAAACACTGTTATGGTTTATTTAATTGGTTAAGCATTTTACCAGAAAAAAATGGAAAACGACTGAAATATATATGTATATATATATATAAGTTTGTGTACAAGGTCCTGACTCCCAGATTGGTCACTGTTGTGCAGTGACGGTCTAAAAGTTTAGCAGATGTCAATAGTTCTGATTGGGATTATTTCTCAAGTGTAATTTGATTGAAAACTGTTGACAGCTGGGGTTTTGGATTATATTTAATTAATTCAATTCAAATTTTATTTATAGTGCAAAATCCTAACAAAAGTTATCTCAGGACATTTTACATAGTAGGTATAGACCAAACTCTATGACTTATTTACGATTTACAGAGACCCAACAATTCCCCCGTAGAGAACCGTGGAAACGAAAACCTTCCCTATTACAGGCAGGAACGTGGAACAGACCCAGCTCTGTGGAGGACCGACATCTGTCTTGACCACCAGAGTAACCAGTGGCATTGTTTCTGGAGAGACTGGTTGCTGTTGATTTTTTAGCCGCGTGGCTGTATCACGTGTCGGTCAATCCACCACTTTGGTCCAGATAACTATTGGATTGCCATGACTGTCTTGGTACAGACATTCATAGTGCATTAGATGCTGTATGCTAATGTGCTTTTGATGATTCCCCGACTTTTCCTTTGGCGTCACGATGAGACTGATATGTGTGTTTTTAGGAGGAGGAGTCGCGACAGCTATTGGATGGATTGCCATATACCACGTTCATGTCTCCTTCAGGACTTTGGATGAATTTTTATAATTCTGCAAACCACAGATATACATTATATGAATATCGTATCATACCACAGATATGTTGTGCTCTGAACTTGCAACATTAATGTCTTTAATATAAAGTCAGTTGAAAGCCCTGTACGTCACAAACAGACGTCGAAAGTTAGATATAAGCGTTTCTGTGGTTTGCAGAAACGTACAATGCCAACATTTTTTTTCTGATGACAAATATTGAATTTGCTTCGTGTTAGTGCCAATTAGCAAATGTTAGCACGCTAATGGGGTCACCTCTATGTTCCCCGGTCGCATGAGCCTATGCCTTCGCTGATTTAATTCAACATTTTTCTAAGGGTAGGGGTCAGGGTTAGGGGGTAGTGTTAGAGTCTACAAAGGCCTATTTGCCATAAAATTCGGCGTGTGGAAAAAATGACAGACCAGGAAACATAGGACCCTTTCTGTGAAACGTGGGTAACATCTGACCCTTTGCTTAAAAATGAGTAAGGGTCTGATGTTCCCTGGTCACATACAAAGCGAGGAACATAGGACCCGGGGAACCTGGTACTGGGGAGCCCATGCTAATTATCTAACCTAACATGGTGAGAATGGTAAACATTATAGTCTGGTTAGCATGGCTATATATAAGTGTTCAGTGAGAAAATTAATAATTATTCTCTGGCCTGAACTGACCCTTTAAGCTGCAATTATCATTGGTGTAAATGTGTCAAAATTCTATTTAGGAGAAATACTTTTTCAAAACTGAAGGGTTTAAACCGGGATTGCTAAGAGATGCACAGTGATTGTTAACTGCTGATTATATTAGAGCACCAACAGTTTCAGTGCAGTTTTGCCTGTTCACATTGTGTTTATGTAAGGGCACAATCAGAGCCAAGAGTCATTCCTAACCATTTCCCCACTTACAGTAAACAGCTATTCTCGTGGGGTTAGACTCTCAGTACAGCACGATCTCATCTCTAGGGTCCTCTACAGATGAAATGGGCTTGCATCTCAGAAAATATGATGGTTAAAAAGAACATTTTGACTTCTGCCTGATCAGAACCTTTGACCTATCAAGCAGAAGCAGCAAAATCACAGACGAGGGGGGTTCGCATAATACAGTCAAACGGTTCGTTGAGTTTGTTAAGCGCTGAAATTCGTTTGGCAGTCTGCATCAGTGTTCGGGCAAGTGAAAGAAAGTGTTTGGAATATTTAGGAAAGCAATGTCCTCGAGTACTGTCCTGCATGAATCCAGCACTGTGGTGCAGGATTTCACACTAAAAATGGCTGCGGCCGAGACAGTGACTTGTTACGTTGCATGTCCATTGAGAGGGACCTGTCCTTCATGTCCAGGCTGCTCTACGGTTCCATGTCCTGTACAAAGGAAAGGTCAAACCAATCAACTGACCTGTCAACCCTTGGGGGCAGCAGATCCGCCAGAGGTCAAAGTTGGGACACCTGGGCTTACTGCAGGGTCACGACTTTTATTTGATCACTTCCTTGATGTACCGGCTTATTCTTTCTATCTGTAACGTACAGATGGTAAGAACAACTATCCGTAAGGTTACATGACGCACGTTTACTGCAAAGGAAAAAACATATTTACAGCTGATTCTATTGTGCTATAGATTCATCCTAAACTCGATATCCGGGAGGATTTCCATTTTAACAGAACCCTCATTGATTTAGTTTCCAGAGGAATTGCAGCCTGGGATCAGTTTACCTTGTTACCTTGTCACACTATGTTCTGGTCTGATCCCCATGTCCATTTCCGCTCTGCTTCCCCTCCCTCTCGCCAACATTCTGCCCAACAGAGCTTGCTTTGTCCCCGTGGCCAGTCATCCATTCCTAATATCCAGTCTTTTACCGCGCTGGAGTCGTGCTGCATGCTTTCAAAGAGCAGAGTGAGCCGTCGATGGATGCTCTCCATCTCCCAAATGAAGAAACCTTGTGGCCCAGTAGTGACATGTGACTTTGAGAAGCATTAAATTATCAAATCTGTTTATTATGACACCAGACAGTACAAATACAAGTAAACAGTAAAAGACTTGAGGATTACCATGACTAAAAAAAAAATCACACTATCTTAATGGATAAAACCATGCTTAAATCATTCAACTTAAGAGTAACAATCCTTCTTCTTAAAGCTGTGGTAGGCCGTTTTCTGGGGGGAAAAAAACAACTTTTAGATGACATACTGTGTTTCGACCTATAACAAGAACTGGACACTGCGCCACTGCTCAGCCTTGCAGGCAATTTCTCCGATTGTGTTGCAGTGAAAAATCCCCCTACGTCCAAAAAAGCATTTTCCCTATAGGCCACCATTGTACAATTTATGTCTGACAGGACTGACTATGACTATTACACATTTTTAATCCATTGAGTTTTTATATTTCTAACATTTTTCTGTGAATCAGGTGAGTAACTCTCATTGGATAGGTGGGATATCTTGGGATCTGGTGTCCAGTTCTTATAATACATCCATAATCTGCATTTGTGGGACAGCTATTAGGAACATCCTCTCTCTGTCAATGGCCAAAGTCTCCCGTCACAGGTTAGATTTTCTAAAGCCTGAAAACAGAGCCAAGAGGAGATGCAGAGGTCTAAGAAGGTTTCTTTCAGACCACTTACATCACTTACAATATGCTCAAAGGTTATTATGGAATTTTTGCCCAATGATGAAAAAATACCTGCCTACCCCAGCTTTAAGAAGGCGTGATGCTGAAAGTGCTTTAAGTAAAGAAAAACAAAACAAAAAAATACAAAGCAGTTAACCTGCATGCGCCCACCACTTAGAAGTCCATATAGTACTTTCTTTGAATCCTTCTCATCTCCTGATATTGTCAATATTATACGTGAAGTGCTGTGGAGAACAGTTCCTGAGGACACCCCCCTTTCTAAGTTTAAATATGCAAAGACAGTAAATTCATCACTTACAAATTCAAGCAATGTCGACCAAGATGTGACAAAGAACCATAGTCTAAAAAATGTGCATGTACAAATGCAAACAACAGAGCTGTTTGTACAATCTGTGCCTCAGGTAAAACAGTAAACAGACATTTGAAAAAGTGAGGAGCTTGAGTACAGTGTAATGATGTTTCAGGTAGAGAGATGCCATGCGGAGAGATACCATCAACACAGAGAGCTCCTTCTATTGTATTAGCTAAAGGCACTGATATCTTGATGGAAATAACTTCATTTTGGCCACTACCAGGCACAGTAAATACAATTGCTTGCTGTTAGCGCAGCTGTGTAAGCCTAGCAACTGATGGAAAGTGACTTGGACACAGTTATGAATGGCGCTGGTGGCTGCGCCTGAATACGTTATCATCTCCTCAGTGCTGTGGAGCATATTAATAAAGCACCTTACAGTTTCACTGTCTAAACAGGCCGTAAATCGCTGCCCATTAAACCCACAGAGGCAGTAACATGCTCGGCTCTCATTGTACTAGAGGCCACCAGGTTTTAACTGCCACAATTAACCGATTAAACACTTCAATCCTGAACTGATGTGACACAATCAGCTGGCATAATGATTAATTAATGGCTAGTGTAAAGTGTTGGGCCAGCCCTAGAAATTCAAAACAAGAGAAAGTTAATCAGGCTAATTGTCTGAAACCATCTTCATTAACATAATATTGCCACTGAGGATCACAGAATTAGGGAAATTGGCCCTTTTTTTGTTTTTTATGATAAATGCTCACCGATAAGACATTAAGAACTTGTGTTTTAGTAAAAATAGACCAAAAATAAACACTGCATAGTAAAAGGCACTCAGAAAAAACGTGCTTCGGTTAAAACTAAATTAAGAGTTTGGTTTTTGCATCTGCGTCCATATTGTTATGGCTATGCTGTTCACTGACTCATACACACGGTCAGTTGCTGAGTGTGATGCTGTGGATGGTGTTTGCTGGGATTTTGGCATCGGCTTCATCCCCGCTGATTCTGAAGATCACAGAGGTGGTGGAGGGGATGGTGGTGGTGGCGTTCAGAGATTTACCCAGCCAGCCCTGAGATCCACGCCTGTACATTCTTACTGTTACCTGCAGAGTAGGACAGGGGAAAAGTAAGTACAAGAAAACGGAGAATTAAGGTTAAAGTAAGTTTAAACCAAAGTGGCTAAAAAAAAGGGACTGTTGTTGGATATTCAGGGCGTTTGCGGGGGTCATGGCCTTGACTGAGACCTCCTGACCTCTGCCTCGAGCGAAGCAAACGCTCATGACTTTAGCATTTGATCCCTACATGTATAAGCTGTAACTTAATCTGTGGGCTGTTGCAGACTGAAAAACCAGTGTAAACATATTGATGCTGGCTTGTTGGTGGAGGGACTGGGTTTAAAAACAAGTTATATAAAAAAAAAGTCTGTCACTTGATGGTATATATTTGGTAATTTGCAGGTATTAAATGGCCAGCTATCCACAACAAAACAAGGCTAAATTTGTTTGACCATTTTAAAAACACATTTTGGTTACATGTTACCGCTGATTAAAAAGCATTACGGCTAAATGTATGAAACAAATCCCATCTCCTTTTATTGGTAGATTATACTACAAAATGATCCTTTCTTTAAAACCACAACCCCACTGAAACACTGTGCAACTCTTTTGAAACAGTAATCCAAACGGCAGTCTGAAACTGAATAAATATTAAATTAACCTTGTTCTCGATGTGTTCTTTTTTAATTCCCCTCCACATCTTGAATGGAGTCATACTTCTCTTGATTTTATGTAGGTTGTAGGGCATAATACGCTTTAACACTACATCAAAACGGCCTGTTGTGTTTGAGCCTGAAAATGGAAGCCTTAACTAGATTTAGACATGAAGGTAATTGAACCACATCCATTTCACAAAGAATGCCTCGCTGCATCTCTTGTTTGGCTGCATTTACAGGGGATAACAGAATATGACAGTGCCTTTTCACAGTTCCATTTTCTTTCACTTTAGCATTAGGCAATTTTTCAATTATTATTTTTTTTCCATGTTCTTTCATCCCCGGCTCTCCATAATGTCTGGGCCTTTTAGTTAATGGTAGCGACAGTCAGAGCCCAGTATATCGGCCCTTGTCCATTTTGCAGGTTATTGTGGAAGCCCAATAGGCCTTTTATTACGCTGACATCAAAAGGCAGATAAGCATTAGAGGTGGGGAGAATACCCTGCACTAGATATGTTCCCTCTTTCCTTTGTCTGCTATTGAAAGTGATCATTTTAATAGTGAAGAGGTTGGTGAGCTTTGGGGCTGATGGGAAGTGCGACACCCCTGACAGCCTACGAATACGAGCAAGTCGATAACACAACACGAGCACACAGCACACCCTCAACACCTGCACACTCTTGCTGCTAACCTAATTATCTGCAACAAAGGCCCCTGCGATTTCAGACACACATTTTTCCACCATTTACTTACTTATTACAGTGCATTAAAAACAGGGAGAAAGAGAGAAAAAAGCTGAACAATTGTGTCTTATATTGCAGCCTTGGCCGAATGCCACATGGCTTGTATTACAATAGCATCAGACACTTCAGAACGAGTGTCTATTAATTTGGGATGCATGAAAAAATAGCTTCATGACAGCTGGTGGCAGAGACGTGCATACACCAACACAAAGACATCCGAGAGGAATTATTCTAACAAATCATAGCCAAACTTAATAGTTGGTAATCAGCAATTAACTAATTTAATGGAACTAAAGCTGAGTACTTTCGTCTTTGTTACGCAGACAACATAATGTTTCTGCATCATATTTAAACCTGAACAAAAGTAGAAGCACAAGGGGCCCTGAAACACACATAGCATGTGTTGGAAAGCATCCAAAGAGCAATTACCTGCATTGTGGCTGTACAATCCTCAATTAAAGAAAATGTATGCATCTAGATCCAGATCTGCATTGAAATATGCATACTAACAATAATGCTCATCGGCTGATGGCAGACCAGAGTATCTTTGGAAATCCTGTCTGGGAATATTACAATTTTGTATTGAGTAAAATTTGATTTAAAGGTTCTGTACTCAACACTCAGAGCATTAATATAACAGCAAACAAATATTTGCTATGTAAAGATATCGTGGAGTAGTGGCGCCCTGAGCAGAGAATGAAGTCGCTCTCCCTCTGTGTGTGTGTGTGTGTGTGTGTGTGCTGTAATCGGCGTTTCACGGTTTGTTTTTGAAAGCCGGTCCAGCCGTGTGTTCATGTTAGTGCATGTGGACGTGACAAAACTTCAGTATTTTAAATTGGGGCATGGCCTGTGAGAGCTGTGGCAAAGCAATCCCAGTATCTTGAGTAAAGAAATTAAAAGCTATCTTATTTCTGTAGCATCATCCAAAAGGCATGATGCAATTAATCTACAGGATTACTTCAAGTTGATATGTGCATTTGACCTTTAAAACATATTAGGTGCATGCACGATTACATGATGCACTCAGTAGTTCATGGATTAAAGTTTGCACAAATGTGTAAATAACAAGCAAAGAAGCAAAAAATGAAGCCAATGCGGAAGTGCAGAAATCTGCAGTTCCTAAAATGGCCACTTGAGGCTGGCTCCATGATAAAATGCCCAAATTTATAGTGAAAAATAAACATGATTACAGTCTGGTACCAAAGACAGATTTGGTCTATGTAGCCAAGTACCCCTTTCATGACTAACTGCACAAGGTTGAATTTTTATGTAACTTGCCCGTTTCAATTACAACTGCTTTGAGTGACTATGTCCATATTTTATACACTCTTACATAAATAACTTTGTCATAACTGCCTACAACAATTTGGAAACCAGATATGGGAAAATGGTATGGAATCTGAAAAAAAGGTTTTGTTGGAGGCTTTTTAAAAAATGTTTTAATAATTATAATATGTTTTTATTGGGCATGTACCACTGAAACTTGCAGGAGGAGTGGTGATGATGTTCTCCATCATCACCACTCCTCCTGCGGCATTTAGGTTACATTTCAGAAATGACCATGAAACAAAAATACAGTGAAGACCAAACTCACTTCTATGGCTTAAGGTGTTTAAACCAAAACATAAAATGCTTCATGCTTCACAGACAAACAGGCCTGAAAACATAACCTTCTTAGAGGTCTACATTTATCAACCCAAAAGCCACACAGATATACTGGATGAATAGAAATCAAAAGACGAGACAGATTTGATTAACTGCTGCATTCACCGTGTTTTGCCACATACAGGAAGGATATATGCAGCTGTCTTTGGCATATAATCAAAGAGGGGAGTTCTGTGTGGTCTAGAAAACGTGCCTGTCAGGTGCTGTTCAGCAGAGATGGTGTCTCAGGTAGGAACTGTCAGTGCATGTTAACCTCTCAGCCACTTGAGGCAAGTGTCTGAGGGTAAAGACGATACTGTAAATTATGGCAGGAGAACAAAGTTTACAGGAGTGGCTGGCATCAAAGCACAATGTTATTCAAAGTGCAAACTGCATCCTGCACTTAAATGTAGCATGTCCCAGCTGCACAGCCTTTGACTAACCAACAGATCAATAGTTACTAAAAAAAATGGACAGTGAGTAGTGTGTAAAAGAATCATTACAATTTCAATAACAGACAGGCCTGAATGTATGTGTGTGTGTGTGTGTGTGTGTGTGTGTGTGTGTGTGTGTGTGTGTGTGTGTGTGTGTGTGTGTGTGTGTGTGTGTGTGTGTGTGTGTGTGTGTGTGTGTGTGTTAATGGCAAGAAAGGACCCTTTGGGCTAAAGTTGGGTGTCACACAAAGGGCTAAGAGCTCACCTAACTGTGTCTACCCCTGATCCACCTCTCACTTTCAATGTTGGAGGAGCTGTGCGAAAGACATCACTCCTCACATTTGACGTGACAACCTCTGTCTTCTTGTTTACCGTCTGCTACTAGTCATAAATGCTGCTTCTGGTGTTCTGTTCACCTTTTACCCTTTTAAACTCAAGACGACAGCTCATTCCAACATCTCTTTACAAACAGCTGATAGCCATCTCACTGCTTTACTTATCTTCTACCTGTATGGATGTTTACGGCACGGACTCTCAGCCAGTTTGAAATCTCAAATTACTTGTTTTAATTAAAAAAATAAAACTAATACACTTGCATTATGGACCATGCATTGTGACTACACATTGTAGATCATCAAACTGTTTAGGTATAAATATGATTATCTGTGATTATAGGTCTGACAGGTCTGACAAATGTCAATAATGTGAGGAACTTAGTAATTGGGTAGAGACAAGTCACCACCTGCGTGTATTGCCATTCACAAAGTTCAGATTCTTCCCCCTGATAAAGTCAAAGAATCTCAGTGGGGTATCAGGCAGTGGGGGCTGTTACCTGGAGCCATGGGTGCAGTGTTTCAGGTGAACTCTGAATGAGCGTAACGCCACACCGGCTTCAGACGACGGGCTCTTTGTTCCACACCGTGTCTCACCAGACACAGATGGGGAGGAACACTGAGTAACACACCTCTGGCGCAGCAAACATCTCTGTCCACGGGCCAAATGTGATGGAATCAGACCAAAAGCGGTTCGCTGTCATTTCGCAGGAATTTAACAAGGCAATTAGCTAAACACTGTGTGGTTTGGCTCTCTGGGTGAATACATTAACAACCTGCTGAGAGGGGTGTGAATCGCTGGATTATCAGCAATTCTTCGAGTTGGCGATGCAATTCAAGACAGATTAATGTTTTTCTATTTCAGTCCATATGATTTATGACTGATTTAAAATGTTTAACTGATACATCAATTGACAGAACGGATCTTTGCCCCCTACCTGCTGAAATAAGGAGAGGCTGTTCTATTATCTATTTCTTATTTTCCTAATGAACTGATTAATTCAGGGTTTGTTCAGCTTTTTAAGAGTAACATTTCAGGTACCTAGGTACATAAACCAAACATTTTTTGGTTTACATAAGTAAAGCAAAAAACACCAGATTATTTTGAAGCATTTTTCAAGAAGTATATTCAAATTCAAACATATTATTTAACCTTAAAAAAGATATGACTTTGTTAAGTGAATAAGAAGAAAATGGAAAATACTCATCACAATTTTCAACCTGCTTGTTTTGACCAACAAAGAGTTTAAAAGCAGCAGGTGTCATTTTAGTAGAGTATATGATGATACCTAAAATCACTACAATACTTCCTGCATGAAATACTCAACCATTACAATTGAACTCCAGATATTAACCGTCCATTAAAATGCCTCAACTCTGGGTTGGTGACATTACAGTCTACGTCAATAATTGTCAGGAAACATCAGGAACGCAAAACATGGCCGGTTAAGTTCTGAATAGCAACGTCTCTGCTTCCAACCAACCTGCCTCAGCTAACAGGAAGCCATTAGACTCTTGGCAATAACCATTTACATCCATCCACCCAGCTCTGACTTTATTTCCAAGTACATTATCTGCGAGAGGTTAATATATGAATCCCCCACCTTTTTCTCCTCAATGGGTCTGGTTGTCTGGCTAACTTGAGAGGGCACAATCTATGACTGATTTAATTTGCTCTTTACAAACATCTCTAACAGCATTACCCCCAGAGCATACACTGACTGCCCTCATCTGACTCCATTAACTCCCAAATCAGGTTTAAAGACCATACTGATGCCGTCCGTTATTAAGGGTGATTATCAAAACAAAAGACAATGGGCCAAAGTGTCTGTTAACTAGTTTATCCATAATTTCACATAACTGTAACAGATGGCAGGGCTGTCAATTACATGCTAGATCTGCTACAGTGGCCATACACTGTCTGGATATGCAGCATATTAGCCTTCACATTAAAAGAACGAGTCTGCTCACAGGTGGTCAGAAGAAACAGAGTACAGAAAAAAAAAAATATGATAGTAGTAAATGTCAAACATAGAAATGCACCAGCGAGCACCTGCCATTTGTACCGTCTGGTGTTTTTTAGCTGTCACTGCGGCTCTTTCTGTATATAGAACGTCCCGCATATAAAAAAATCTAATGTTGCTGTTCAGTCCACTTCACCACCTTTATTCTCCTCAATTAACGAGAATGGCTTTTGAAACTGTAATTAAGTGTCTCTGCTCCACTCAGCCTCTTCATTATTCATGAATCCCTATTGATCACATCTTACAAGCTATACTGTGGGGATCACTGTAATATCCTGAATCCCCAACACCACTAGCTGAGCTTCCCGAGAAAATGAACGTCTTGGCCAATGACCAAAGAAAAGTTTCCGTTAGATACTAAACCCAGGATTTGATACTAAATTGGATGATGTCAGAGAACCCTAACTAGGAAAAATCTGGAGTGAAGCTGATATGGTTTTATTATGCAAAGGTCTGGGCAATAATTAAATACTGTTTATTGAGTTTCCGTGGAGCAGTATTAATATGATATAAGATAATATGATGCAACGAACAATCCTTTTCATTTCCAATTAATCGGCCTTATTTTTTATAATTATAATCTTTCATCATTTTGTCTATGAAATGCCAAAAAATAGTGCAGAATCCAGATCACACTTTCTCAGAGCCCAAAGTGACGTAGTCTAAACGATTGCTTTTATCTAGGGCTGCACATTTAACTGCAATTTGATCGAACTTTGCAATATTTTATAAACACTGTCGAAACGTGTCAAAATACTAGTACTAGTAATACTAGTCAGGCATAATGGTGCTGCAGAGATGTCCCGGCCTACCAATCATATTCTACAGACCTAAGCAAAAATCCTCGTTTGGTACAGAACCTTGTAAAAAACATCACTATGATCATTTTATTAAATGTAAATGTCAACAAAATTGCACTTATCAGTAAAAATAACCGCCGATAGATGTTTGCCTCATATCATGCAGCCCTAGTTTTATCCGACTAACAGCTGGAAGCTTAAAGATATACTGTTTACTATCATATATGGTATACAGTATTTTATATAACTAAATAAACTATATATAATCATATGAATTACGCCTCTGTTTTGTGCATTTTTGCATAGTATGGTATAATGCATGCAATATACAATATAACAGTATAAACATGCAGTATTTATGGGTATCACTGATCGTATATTATCTACTGCACAACCACAGCTCATTTCACATTCAAAGAAATTATTTTGTAATGAATATTAATGGCTTGGAGCTTTATTTTAAACATGTATTCAAATTTACTGAAACTCAATCTCCACCTGTGTTAAGTAGGAATGTGTAAAACATGAACTCTGCTGGTTGATGTTTAACTAAATTAACAAAAGAGCGCTTGAAGAGCCCTCAAAAATGACTGGTATTACATGCTGGGTGATGAATTTGGAGGAAACATATTGAGTCATCTTCAAATTGACAGATGCAGAATCTCTCCACGGGACTCTTCACAGTGGCTTAGTGCTCGAATGAAAAAATAGATTTTTACCAAGTTTAATCACATGCTATTACAAGGCAGCTTTCATCATTGCCTTCCACTGTATAAGTGCTGGTGTCTTCACTAGTTCATTACAGACACTTGTGATCCTGCAGCACCCTTCTCATGTGTAATTGCATGGTAAGCTTTCCTCTGTAGCTACCTACACACACTCTGGTGCAAATTATTTCCAATTCCAGTTTCCTTTCAAGAGCGACGCTGCAATTACAGAAATCAGAACATCCTGGTTATTTCACCCACAATTTTCATTTATGTTGAAAAATGCAACATAAAGATCTTTCTTTCTGGGAAATCCTTCAGAATTACTTTCTTCAAGAACAGAAATCATCCTTTCACTAAGTTTATTTGATGAAGCGGATAAACACTGAACTCTACGGAAACACAATCTTATAAATTGCACACACTCTGTGAAACAACTCTGTATCTTTTTCTTGGTTCACGTCTAATAACTGAAAATGCACACCTTTGTTGTCTCTGTGGTCCAAAAGCATCCACTCACAAGTACACAGGCTTTCACACAAATTATAGGCACTATGTTCATTTTATACAGCGGGATTCTGCCATGTTTGTGAATGATGATTATAAATAATCAATAATAATAATGGCTAGTGCATACATTTTATTTTAATGGCTAAATATGTTTTTTTCTCTACATAAAAAGAGACCAACAAGCTGCAACGGCTGCTAATATTATCTATTAAGGCAGCAGAATTTGCAGCCTTTGTAAATGGCCAGCTCCTGGCCTTTTGTGTGCTTCCATTCATTATCACCACAAAGCGGTTGATGTCTCCCCTATCTGCCTTTTCTGTGCTAAGCAGCGGGCGCACCAGACTGTCCATTACAGGCCTGTGACGCGTGCAGCCTGCCCTGGGAGATGGGCACAGCAGAGAGGAATGTCAGCGTTGAGTTAAATTAACAAGCTACATCTGTGTGGAATCTGCAGCCAGTCAGAAAGACAAGATGTATCTACGGTAACCGAGATCTGATTATCTGTTCGCCGAGATGGTTTTGGTAATTTCGCCTGGTGGCTTTTCTTCAACTAATCAGCTGACAGGGTGGAGTAGTCAAGTTACAGTCGTAGGAACTCAATTGTTGTTCCTCAGCTATGCAATTTGTAGACATTCCATATCCTGAATGTGGGACTTTTTTTAAAAACATGGTCTCCCATTTCTACTCCTCTTGAATAAACTGAATTATAAAAACTGGTATAAAGACCTCCTGGAACAGTCAAATTTCAGCTGACATGAAGAAGGACAACATAAGTAACCTGCACTTTAAACTATGACATGAATAGATCTTTACACACACACACACACACACACACACACACACACACACACACACACACACACACACACACACACACACACACACACACACACACACACACACACACACACACACACACACACACACACACACACACACACACACACACACACACACACACACACACACACACACACACACACACACACACACACACACACTAATTACCCCTAGATCCATACAAATTGAATGAAGCCAGAACCGTGGTCTAAGAATATAGACCATAATTAATAAATTACAGCCACTCTACTCAATCATTCTCCACTTTGGGGACATGTAGACATCCCCTTCTCCGCAGAGTAATTGACTGAGCCCACAGAAAACACACCTAGTACTTCCACGGTGGCTTTGTGGATGCATCTGGTGCCACTTCTTACAAGCAAACAGATGCCTGAGTGAGACTGTGGGTCATATCGCAGATCTTCTATCCTGTGTGTTTACAAGTAACAAATCAAAAGCATGAATTATTTCTGGGCTCTGAAAATACGCCTAGGGGAGCTATCAAGTTTCTTTGCCACCCCCAAAGCTTCCCCTCACAGCTGCTGCACACGAGCAAAGATCTTTCCTTTCTTAAGACAGAGTGGGCGACAAAAGTCCAAAGAACCAAATGTTTGAATTCATAGTACAAATCCAAATGGCAGATACTATATTTCCAGATGGTTAGTGTAGCTAAAAGCTAGGAATCTGACAATGGGAAACAAATACTATACACCCCTGTCTATTGTTATTACACATGCTAAATGGGGTAAAAACAGATATATTCACATTTATTTGTGAAATGCAGGGAGTGGGTTCACCTCACACTGCCTCCATTTACAAATTTTCTTTGAAAGTAATACATTTTGTTGTCGCCGTGTGTGTCCCCTCGGGCTAGAAAAGGGCCCACTGGAGACTGTCTAATGATTGTTGGGTCATGTATCAAATACACAGCAGCTGGAGGCGAGAGGGGAGAGTACATACAGTCTGGATGTTTGGGGGTGGGGGGGATGGGGTGAACTAAAGCCTGAGTGGAGTCTGTAAGGAAAGCCAAGGCTGAGAGTGTTTGGGTGCTGAGGGCTGGTGTGAAATCTGTAATGGATGCTGACCTGATGGTGTCGTACTCACTGGACCTTAAGAGCTCTGACCTTTGTCTTTCTAACAATTACTTTATTCAGCTAATTTCTCAAACAAGCAGCACTGAAGCACCGTCTGTCTCACAAGCATTAAAATCCAATATTTGTGAATGATTTCAGGTAAAAAATAAATAAAAACAAAACATCACAACCATTACATTAATTGAAGATTTCCCGCCACATGGAGAGACACGTAACTAAATTAGCCAAATCCTCACTTTGCAATAACTGAGTGTGAATAAGCTCAAATAATAATGCTTATTCACATTCAGTGACTGTGCAATTGCCTTGATTCAATCGAGTGAGCTCATGAGTACCTTGGAGGCAGACAGAGTGACTTACCTCAATAAAAACTAGAGAGTTAAAGAGTTAATGCCGTAATAATTAACAATAGTAGCGTTAATGGGAAGTGATCTGAGAGAGCACACCAGAGTGAAACATGTTAGAAGATATGTCTCATTCAGCTTTTCCTAGATTGTGAAGTAAAGATTTGTTTTTGACCACAATAAGTCTAGTTCTTGTACTTCATAATAATGAATGCCTGTAATTAGTTGGACTTAGCTTGATAATAAAAAAATATATAATTAATTATATAATTAAGAATTAAGAATTATCATTATTATTAATTTTATCATCTCTCTGTGGTGCAGTAAAAAGTGTAAGTCTCTTGACCAAAATTGTATTGTAATTATCACTTAATGCTTAACAGTAATACCCTGACATTTTTTTAAATTAAAAATGGCCATAAGTGTTTTCAAATAACTGTAAGAATGCTGTGACGTCCTGCAGACTTCAACCTACTCAGCCCTGTGTTTATCCAGTTCCAAGAACAAGGGGGGAATGAAAAGAGAGTGAGACAGTCACAAAGTACTACTGCCACCTGCTGGATTTTTGCTTTACATTTATATTCTGAGCCGTTGACACAGCATTAGACTCATTTACAGACTGTACCGTGGACTGACCTGAGGAGCGTGTCCCAGCAGGGCCCACAGCGAATCAGCGGCTAGGGTCTTGACTCGGGTAAACTCGAGCGTGTCTGTCTCCTCTCGGTTCAGAGCGATGTACTGGCAGCCCAGGAAGTCCCCTTTCAGCTGCTGGCCACAGTGCAACAGCACCAGATCCCACGTCCCCACCCTCCTCAAGGCCTCCCGCACTGACTCCATCTGCCTGTACGACAGATGACCTGCAGGACAAAAAAAAGACAACATTAGCTGACCTGGTAGCATTCCTATCAGAAACTTTATTATTTAGTCATATTCTGTGGTGGAATTCATAAAACATAAACAGGTCAAGTTATTGAGTCCTAATTGAGTCCTTATTATGTTAAAATCAGTGGGAACATTTTCAGGGTCAGTAAGATTATTATTATTTGCATATTTTGGGACATTTTATGTTTTTTTTTTTAGCATCAACAGGAGAGAGATGTCAGGAAATTAGAGGAGCAGAGCCAGTCCAATTTATTGGTTGATTGATATCATCAGCCGATACGCAAACCTTTTTTTACAGAGCATATATCACAGAAAACTATGCTCCGGATGATTTGGAAATGGTGTTGTATAACTATTTACTTTATTTTGATTTATTCTTTATGTAAAGGGTCCGCAATCGACCAATAAGGAATATTTCGCTATTTATTTTATTTGTATTTATTGTTTAGTTCCTCATTGTCCTAGAATTGGTTGACAATGTAATACCATGTATGTAAAATAATGTATATTTATTATATTTATTTGTTTAAGAAAGCAGCCATCCGAGTACCTTTGCATAGTCACAGGCAAAATTGCTGCATACTCCACAAAAACAATAGGTGTATTTTTGTTCCAGTGCGCTATAATCTGTAAATTTCCCCCATCTAAAATCTGTTTTTAAAAAACCCTATCGGTCGGGCTGAAGAGGGGGGAGAGAGATGGGATTGCATGAAACAAAGTCCCCCCGGTAAAATATGAAACAGGTGCCTTGAAACTTATCGGCAGTTTTCATTATGAATCTAGACAGAATAAAGTGCACCACTGCACTGTGTCAAATATCTACAGTATTAGAACATCAGAAGTATTAATGTTTATCTTTTAAGGAAACGTCACCAGAGAGCCAGGAAGGAGTCAGTGCATCTGATATCCAGGCCACGTAGCCCTCCTTGAAGGATCTGAGGAAGTCGTCCATCTGGCCGTGGGAGACCAGCTCCCTCCTCTTCTTCAGCTCCTCGTCCAGCTCGCACTCAGGAGAGAGGAAGATGACTCTGGGGAAGAAGAGGCTTTGGCGCACAGACACTCCACTCCTCTTTAAATAGCCACATAAGTTAGCCGTCTTGGTCTAGAGGAGAAGGATTTAGTTACGATCATTAGTTTTGGATTAATCATTTTATACAATGTCAACAAACAGTAAAAATGGCGATCAATGGGGCTGGTTTCAATCAATATTTCTTTGGAGCTGAACAAAATATGTCTGTCGTATCACAAAAAAGCAGTACTGACAGCTAGTATTGAATGTCTGTTCACATTTGTAGTCTTGTTTACTTTTGCTTTCATCACAGTCTCTGATTTAAATAATACATTTACATTTTTAGGCAAAGTTCGGCTTGTTTTTAAACTTCTTAGATAAGAAATATTGTTTGGATTCTTTTGTTAAATTAAAAGCTGGTATTCTAGAAATAAAATGAACATGGTCAACAAAACTGTAACTCTTAACTAAGTGGTATTGGTACCTAGAGTCCAAGGTGATGTCTTCAAATAGCTCGCTTTGTCCAATCAACCAACCAAGGTACTCAAGTTTTAATCCAGAAAAAGAAACTCACACAGGGTGCTTCAGTATTAAACTGTTATATGATAACCTTACAGACACACAAATGCATATGACCACATTTCAATTTCTATAAAGGACCCACTCTAATAAATTATACAACTTTAACTTGGCACAGACAGCCGAGCTGTATCTGCTTTGTGTAGATTAATGAAAATACATGTTAATGTTAATACATGTAATTCAAGCAGAACTGTTTAAATAATGCAGCGTGTGTTTGCCATCAGACTCTTCTGTCAAGCTCCCAGTCCAAATTGAGCATCTATAGAGATGGAAATGAATGACCCCTGACAGACCCAAGCACATAAGGTTACAGCTGTGTTTAGGCACCTGCCTGCTTTCACCTCCCCCTCTGAACATAATTAGGGCCTTTCAATGAAGAGCGACCACTCAGGAAGTTTAGGAAGCCCCGCTGTAGTGTTTGAAATTTCCATATAAATTGTTATGGTGACTCAGAATCTCTTAACCCGGCTGGAGTTCGGATGAAAACAATGTCCCGGACAATTGATTGGACCTCGGACACAAGTGTGCCAGACAGTTTGACATTTAGGCTTTCACGATGGTATTTCAACATTTCAGCTGAATGTGTCGTTTGTTTTTACCGTGATAGCTTTGAGGGGATCTTCAATCTGCTCAACGCAGGTATTGGTAAAGTTTTGGTCCTCTTCCTTCACTTGCACATGCCAGTTGGGGTTGTGAGCGGACACTGTGCCTCTCCAGGGTTTTACATCTATGCAGAAGATCCCCTGGCCTTCATAAAAAGAAGAAAACTTTATTGAAATCTTCCATCACAGTATATGTAACATTATATCACAATAGTGATACATATTGTGATATAAAACATTTTCTGTACGTTTATTTGAGAAACTATTTCCAGATATAAAACTGGACATACGTCACTTGATTACTATTCTATTAGTATTATTATTATTATCATATCTTATTATCACTGTGTCAAGAAGTGATTGATTTTCAGCAGCGCATTATTTTCTATTACGAAAAAACAATATTCAGATGATATTGAACCCTGTACCACAAAGTCAGTATTGTATTGATGTATTGTGCAGATTTACCATGTAATGCCATCTTATTCTAGATACCAACCTGTGAGGATAACAATGTTGATGTCATCTTTGGCGGTCTGAAACTGGTCAGGGACACGAAGATTACTGTAAACATCTTCTTTTCTCATCCTGGTGAGTTTCCTACAGTAAAAAAGAAAAGAAAAGGTAATATTAGGAATTTTGTGCGCCCTTTTAAAAGCTGCATAAACTGATTATATGATGGCCACTTAGGGTCAAAGTAATTCAGTTGGAGTTGGAGTTGTTTTCCTTTCTGTCCAATAAATGTCAGTCCAGTATTCACTGGACACTTTTAGCTCTGTTTTAGTCTCCACCAGCGTCTCCTGATGGAAATATCTGACCCTTAGATGCAAATAACTCCACTATGTTCATCTGCTTTGTTGCTGCTGGGCAGGTCAGAGCTTTTTTTATAAGGGCAAAAGAGTAAAGTGGCAGCTGTAAAACCATAACAATGAGCTGAACGATGCTAAAACACCGTAGAGCTAAGGAGAACTGCAGAGTTAGGGGACGATTCTACGTGGTTCATCATTACAAACTATCTCTTTCACACATTGCAAATAAAAAGATTCCCATCCGTTGTTTATCATAAAGCAGAAATAAATAGTGCGAAAGTATCAAAATGCTCTACGCACAGAGAAATACACGCAGTTGGTATTCAGAAACTGTGTCTTCAAACGAGCCGTCAGAACTTCTGTACGGTAATTATATTATATATAGCAAGATGTGTCACTACGGTGCAGTTGCAGTCATTTCCTGGCTGCAAGGATGGTGCAGAGATGCAGAGAGTGCAGATGGGGAAACCGGGAAATGCTGACCAATCAGAGCAGAACGGTCTTTTTGAGGGGGGGGGGTTAAAGACAAAAGTGCTAAAATGGAGCATTCCAGACTGAGGGGGGAAAACAGGTGTATTCAGAAAGACAGGATGAGAAAAATAATGTGTTTTTTTTAACATTAGCCTGTACAGGAGTGTGTAAATATGTTCTAGTAGAAACCCAAAATACAAGCATTGATCTGGAAATGGTCATAATATTGGAACTGTAACGCAGCTTCTAACTGGCACAATACTTACCTGACATGTTGTATAAAGTCAGGTAGTGTTGGTGTCTGTTGTGGACCTTTGGCACTTTCTGTAGCCTTGGAGCTGAGGGGAAACTGGGTAAACAGGCTTCCCAGCTGAGGCATTCTACTCTTCATCTAAAAAAAAGAACAGATTAACACTTTACTGACCAACAAGTTTGATTAGAGACAACTAATTCAGTTAAACAACAGTGTGACTGAAGGACAATACATATGCAGCTTCAAATATGTGGCTTATACAACTGCATTACTGTCAAAATGAGGTAAAAACATGAAGTCACAAGCACGGTGACTATATTAAACATGTTCTAGTCAAACCCAACTTAAACAAAAACAACGTAAACAACACATTAAACTAACACTATCTCCATTACTTCAGCGTTGTTGTTATGCTTCAAACAGCATCCTGGAGGTATGCTAGCTGCTATATTCAGGCTTTACAGCTTTGTTGACATCTTCAAGTTTGGCACTCTGAGGAGAGAACAAAGAGCAACCGACACGACTGGCACGAGCTCTGCTAGAAACAATACGTACTGATGAAGTCTCGCGCTGTTTAAAAGAGCCGCTCAAGAGGGGGAAAAACAGGGAATTCAGCTCGACATTTTCCCGCTGTTAATGTCAGTCTACGAGTCTCTTTCCGAATGCGCAGCTATAATGTAACTCTACCCAACAAAGCTGTTTCACAATTTCACCGCCCCCCCCGCCGCCGCCGCCTCTCCAGCAGCACTTCCAATGTTCCTGGAAGAAGTAAACAACAGACCACGTGCACCACGTGCAGCATCATATTTCCTCCACAGGGGCGTGACGTCAGGAGACGTCACTCCTTGCAGTATTGGCGTGTTGTATTTAGGGAAGGATTCCTGCTATTTCCATGTGATGGTGATGCTTTGGACTGAGAATCTGCACGATGAGCAGCTGGTGGAAAGAAATACACCACACCACAGTTTGTGTTTGAATCAGAGAGCATTTCAGTGGTACAAATAAACAACAATTAAAACAGATAAATAACAATTAAATACACATAAAAAAAATAACACAAAACATCCTAGGGACCCAGGACTAGGTGGAGAGATTATATCTCCACACTGGCCTGGGAACACCTCAGGATCCCCCAGTTAGAGCTGGTTAATGTGGCCCGGGAAAGGGAAGTTTGGGGTCCCCTGCTAAAGCTGCTGCCCCCGCGACCCGACCCCGGATAAGCGGATGAAGATGAGATGAGATGAGATGAAAACCTCCCAGGGGTAATTATTCAATTCAATTAAATTCAATTTTATTTATAGTGCCAAATCATGACAAAAGTTATCTCAGGACACTTTACAAAAAACATTAACATTGCTTGTCTAAATAACAATAACATTGGGGGGACCCTGGGGTGTACTACGGACCTCGATTAGTGGGTTAGTGAGGTATGTTGCACTCGAAGCCTGGGTTAGCTGTGACACCTGTTTTGCTTTCTTTTAGCGTTGCTGTATCACCATGGTGACTAATGCTGCCAACCAAACCCAGTCAGGAGGAGAGCGTACCTATGTTCCCCTGGTCCTATGTTCCTCGCTTTGTGTGTCACCGGGAAACATAGGACCCTTTATTAAAAAAGGTCAGATGTTTCCCACTTTTCCCAAATAAGATCTTTTGCTCCCCAGTCTGTTATTTTTTTTCCACTATCAGTGCTGAATTCCACAGCAAATAGGCCTATATAGACCGTAACACTACCCCCTTACCGTGCATTCACACGGGGAGCGATGGAGGCGATTAAATCGGGGGGTTCGCTTGATCACATATGTGAAAATTTGAACATCTACAATTTCTGATATAAATCCTGAGATATGACTAAAAAGGGCAAAACATACTGAATAGGCTGGTGTTGTTTGGAGGACTGTTAGACCTCAGGTTGTGTCAACAGTGGGAGTTTTTACTGTGAATCAGTTTCACAGATTGAAGAGGTCTTTTAAATACACATAAATGCATATTTTTTTCATGACAATTGCCTTTTTTTAAATTACTGGTATTTTGCATTTTATGCCCAGGAAAGTCACTTAGCTCTCAGAGTATGAGGACATTTTCCTAAAATGTCCACAAATGCTACGGGCAAAATACAATTTCAGATCACTTGTTATACAAAAAATAATTATCTTAATGTAAGCATTCAACTGAAGAAGTTTCACGGTCATATTGATTAGTTACAATGTTTACCCTATTCACCTATAGTATCTATGTAGTGTTATTTCACCTGAGCCACAAACCGAGAGAGATGGGGTTCATTGTGATTTAGGCAAATAACAGAAAATACATTTATTAGATCCAAATTTAAATTCTTCCAAAATTGGCAACTGACAGAAACTTGTCAATAGTCTATTGTAATATTAAAGCAAACACCAAAAATTAAAGAATCAAAACCGAACCTTGCTATGTACGATTCATTTTAAATTAAGGAATACAACTATTATTCACAGGTGACCCTTGAGAGTACAAAGAGCAAGTTATCCTGGATTTGGCTATGCATAATAAGATTTTACATTTCCTAGCATATGGGAGGATTCTGATGAAATATATTGTGTTTTTCCCCCTTGAGCTCATAGATAGTCTACATGAGGGTCTGCTTACACATCCAACACATCGCATGAGCCTACAGAGAGGATATTACAAAAGTGATGAAGAATATTTAATTCAGCAGTAAATACACACAGAATATCTCAATGTGGCGATAAACAATATCCGGATAGCACAAAATACCATGAAAGAGCTTAATATCAAGAGCAGATAGCCAAATCAGCTCATATGGGCTCAATGGAAGCCAATAAACAGAGTCACTCTGCCTCTCCTGACCTTCACTTCTGGTTGAGATCTAGGCGATAAAGCAGGCGCAACCTCAATAAAACCCATACAATGGAGTAAAATAAATAGATATTAAATTAAAGCAGAGGCAATACTGACTGAAATGCTGCAGGAATTCGAGAACAAAAGCTGCTTTGTGCAGTTTAATATTGTCTACAATCACCGCCTCATGATACGTTTCCAATCATTTTCATCTCTTGCCTCCACGTATCAACACATATAATCATCTTGTATTGGAACTTGCAAATGACTTGTGTGAGCGAGCAGCCACGTTTAGATATTAAATGTGCCTCATGCTCCTAGTTTGGCCTTTTCAGGTTGGAGTTAATATCAGATTCATAATCTGTCTCATCTCTGACTGTCCACCGAGGAGGAGTTTATGGTGTCAAACATTGTCATGTTTTTGGATGCACAAACTTTACCCTGGCTACATTTCATGTTCTTTCAGGCTCACCCAACACTCAGATTTTTCCTGATCAATTAGCAGCTGCTTATTAAGGTGCCATTATACATGCTGCTGCCTTGAGACCCATGTTGTTGTCTTCAGCCTTTTGTCATGGCTGAAATACAGGCCGTCCAGGTGCATGCTTCAAGTGGTTCCTGAAGCCTTGGGTCTACCATTGCTAGCATTAATGTCATTTTCACCTAATGCACCTGAAAAAAGCTCCACTGTGTGTTCAAGGAGGTGCTGAGGGTTTTCAGGTCCCCTCTAAAAGGTAATTAGCCATCAGAGTTCATATAGGGGGCTTAGCTACTATTATATAGGGGGCTTAGTAACCTTATTAGAAAGAAACAAGCCGAATCTGGAGAATGATAGTGGTATGAGTTTCATGAATTTGTCAGAATCTGACTGCCATGTACCAGCAGATGATTTTCAGTTTTCGCCTACAGTAGAAAAGAAAAGAACATTTTTCATACTGGCAATTTTTCCATTTTCCATCTTTCAAATCAAATATCTCATTTGCAGAAGTAATGGCTTCATGACATCGCTGATGCTGTGCTCACTAATTTTTGCTCATTTCCTTTGAATTATTAATATGAGAGATTCTCCATATGCTCTCAGAGGATTCTTGTCCATTCCTTCCAGAGGGAATTAGCTTTTTACAGTGGAGAGTATAAAGAGCTTAACTGCCCCAATCAAACCGGGTGATTTAAATCCCGTCCAATCGAGATATTTAATGGAGGTTGCAGCTGTACGACCTGAAGTAAATGGTCTGAAAATGTTCCTGGGTCTCAATCACCTGTATAATTAGGACCATTCACCTGAAAAAGCATGGGTGCTGGAAAGAGATTTGCAAAATAAGACTCAATTATTATTTTGATGTAAATAGCTGAATGTAAAACAAAGCACAATAACTATTAACCCAACTGTTAATATACCCAGTTCAAAGTGGGTTTAAAAATGAACCGTGAAAGTCTGAAAAACAGTTGGTATCGACCTCTAAGAGCCTTCTTTGTGACTGGCCAGCCTCAGCAATTAGTTATGCCATATGAAGAGGTAATTTCTATGCTAAAGTTTAATTGTTCAATTATCACTGGATGTGAGAGGAGGCCTTGATGCCATTTTGTCATGTTTGAAAATAGTGTTCAACCCCTCATGCCACATATTGTAATTGTTGGCAATTATAGAGAGAGCCCTCTAACTAAGTTGATTGATGCAGGCTGGCCTGCTGAAAAGCCTTTGCTACCAGACGGGTGCAGTCGTTGGCATGAAGAGTTTGTCCATTCAGCCTGCAGAGCTGAACCAGGCGGGCTCCCACTGTGGAAAAGGATCTCAACTAGCTGCTGATAGACAGCATAAACACCAACACAAGCCCTGAGGAGGACAACATGTTAAAAAAACATAATTACAGAAAAAAAACAAGAGATTAATTGAGCATTAATTGTAGGAAAGGAAGCTTACTTGGTTTCTTCAGGCTATAAACAGATGGAGAAAGTAGTTCACATGAACAAGCGGTAAAAATTGTTTCAGAAAAGTTTGGACTTGGGAAAGAAATGTCTGGAAAAGTTGTGATATGCTAAATGAAAATACCCGGTGAAAAATCATACAACTAATGCAGTTAACTGGCAACAGGTCAGTAACATGATTAGGGGGGAAAAAAGAGCATCTAAAGAGGCTGAAGTAAAGATGTAGAGGGGTTCACCCTCTGGGAAAGACTGCACTGGCAACAATCTAAGAATAATGTTTCTCAACTTAAAATTGCAAAGAATTTGTGGATTTCATCATATACAGTACATAATATCATTAAAATATTATCTGATAAATCTCTTTATGCAAGGGACGAGGCCGAAAACCAGTGGATGTTAGTGATCATAAACTGGTCTCCTCAGTTCCCAAAGGCTTACGGGATGTCGTTAAAAGAAGAGCTGACTGATTTTCAAAAGACTGTGACATTTCTTGATTTAACCATTTGAAATGTTGTGTTCATGCTATTTTCTATTAAATATGGGGTTTCAATGTTTTGTCATCACATTCTGTTTCTGTTTACATTTTACAGTGTCACATTTTTGGAAACAGATTACTTGAGAAGTTTATGTAAAGCAATATTAAATAAATGAATATAGTGTACAGTGTTACACGAGTGTCATAACGAAACATACATGAAGAATAAGACTGTTAAAGACATATGTGTCTCTGTTTTTGATGTAATATTGACATTTATCATGTAATTACAGCTCTGATGACCAATGACTATTACCCATTTCATGCCTTTCAGGGGCTCAGATGGGAATCCAGGAGACAAAAGGGGCCCCTTCACTCTCACCCAGCAGTTTTTCAAGACTCTCATTAGTGTGCTAATTTGAACCATATGTGTCCAATATGTAATTAGTACCTTTGACAATGGAGTGGCACAATATCTAAGATAGAGAAAGGGTCTGCTCTGTTCTCAACAACACAGATAACAATTTTTTTACATGTGGATACAGACAGATATTGTTTACTTTGCTCATACCATTGCGTTTCTCCATTTCATTTCAACGTATAGAGGAAGATTATTAATAAACAAAAGAACGTTAGCAACAAGTCAAATCTTTTTGTGAATTTCGGACTTACACTTGAAGCTTCAAAAGAGGTTGAAGTGCTTCAAGACTCTGTCCAAAACGATTACAACCACTTGCGTACACATTAGAAATTAAACAACTGCAGTAAATAACATTTAGACTTAATAGAGCACTAACGAAATCGAAACCAACTTCCCACCAACGACTGCCACTCTAACGACGGCCGTTGGCACTTGGAGCACAAAGGGTTCCAGTGACATCATCGGCCTTGTGAAAGGTTAAATACCTGGATCTCACACCAGCTAGTTGGTCCAGTCCCAGCCTGGTCAGATGCGTACATAAACTGATGAAGCCTCTTGGATGAGAGGTGAAACGTCTTCCTAGACAAACAACCAAGTCCAGTTGCTTTTGACTGAAATTGCTTTGAGGATAACGATAACCTGGACAAATGAGAACATTCACAGGCTTAAATAACATTTAGTTTACATAAGTCTTGCCAGCTGACTGACAATCTGCTCATCCTCTTGAGAAGGGTAGAGTTCAGATGTTTGTGCCAGTCTGTGGTTATACTTGACCATCATGGAGCTAATGCTAATGTTGCTTTGTTGTTTTGCATTCTTTTAAGTTAAAGCATCCCTGATTTTGGCACAGTACAATTCATAAATAACCATTTTCTCATTTTCTCACTACTGCACTTCAGTCTGCATGTCACTGCGTATTTTGATTCAGATCAACATACAGAAAAACTATTTCTACACATTTTCTACACAGTGCCATCCTCCCTTACTTGGACAACCTAATGCAGAGACAGACCCTTTGATGAGTGATTTGTAAAACAGAGGTATAACAACAGGTATTTTCAGCTCTCCCAAAGTAAAAAGTGCCCCTTTTATGTTCCTCCAACTTGGTACTCGCAATCTGAAACAAGGGTGCAATTGTGGTTGTCACCAAACAATGACATTTTTCTTTCTTTCACTCTCTAAATTCCCCATATCATCTCTACACAGATGAGCAATTTGTCTGTCATGAGGTCTGGGGCATTGAGCCACTCTGGGCCTATTTCCCTCGCAACACTGTTATTAGCGGTAAGCCGAGCCAGTGGCAAATGAATCTGCCTACTGTTCGAGAGGCAGGGCTCTTTTCAGCGATTAATTTGATAAATATATTAATTATGAATCTGGATGACAGTACAATCAGATTGTCAGGCTTCCAGACTTGGCCTTTGTGATAAGTCTGCTTTGAGATTGGGTCTCCTCGGGTTTCAGGAGCTGTCATCCCCGGGGCTCAGCCTCTTATCAGCGCCTGACCCATTCACTTGGTAATTTCCTGTGTGTTGTAATTAAATGGAGGCTTTCTGATTGCAAGTGACTCTCTTTAAGAGGTGCTTCTTGGGTTTCAGGTGAAAGGGATATTTAATGGACTGGCTGTCTCCCCCGGCTCTCTGCAGGGTTTACGCAGCAGTACGTGTAGCCTACCTTTAATACATCTGCTTAAACTCCTAGCAGGCACCCTATTTTTTTTAAGAGGGGTAAGGGTGGGGGACAGGGGGTGGTCAGGGGGACATATCAGGTAAACAGATGTCACATAGAAGTGGTATACATCATCTTAAATCTTGGAATCTGAAGATTAATTTGAGATGCAGCTCCTTGCGTCAAGGTCTTCTATCTGTCTATCTGTCTGTACTAAGCAGTGTTTTTGTTAGGCAACTGTTCAATGTTGAAAGTTTGTGTATCAGTGTATAAGGGCTTAGAACATTATAATTGTGGTTTATAATTCCCATTTCCATGCTCTTGTATGCCTCATACGTTATTTAAGCGGGTGATGGTTTGATACTATTCGTTAAACAGATTTGGTGCGGAATTTGACCAATTTGACCAATTTGACCAAGTGATATTTTTTAAAAATGGTCAAAAATCCATCTTAAATACCACATTAAGACACCCAGACCCTGAGGAACACCATAGAAAAATCCATGCCATGATTTGGTATCAAAAACCATCCATCTTCTGACTCCCCGAGGGCTTTAGTTTGTGGTTGTAAAGTTCAATGAGGCCGTGATTATCCTGGAGGTCACAGCAGGTCATTTTATACAGTGAGCTCAGGTTTCAAAAAATGGTCTTTCAACAATTAAATGAAACTTTGTTGACCAACATCATCACGCATGAACATATTTGGGCTAACTATAAGTTTTTGCAATTTATGCCATTTCAAGACTGTTCAGGGACCACAGTATGCAGAAATATTCAAATACTTCATTTTCAAATAGGCGAAGATAGCACAATTGTACTGCATAAGAACGTTTCACTCTCTGTCTGTAAAGGGGAGACTCGTGGGTAACCGTAGAGTTGATTTTCATTCAGATGTCTTGAGGTCAGAGGTCAAGGGACCCCTTGCCAAAAAAATAGCCTAACTTTTGCAGACATACTTCGCCAACTTCCCAACAAGTTAGCATGTCATGATTAGTACCAATATATTCCTTCAAATTTCTAGTTTCAGATGATACCAAAAGTCCTCTGTGGCCTCCTTGGTGGTCCACTGACAGGCCATCCAAACATCAAAGAGTTAATGTGAAAATCTTGTTCATGGTTTATGATAAAGAAGAACTCCCTCAAATGGTGTTTAAGGAATCACAATCGTTTGTCTAACTGGACATACAAGCTGCTTTGTCTCACCGTGAAATAACCCAAAGAAAGACAAATAACAGTAATTAATCACTACAATTTTTTAACAAACATATTTAATATGTACAATGTTTCCTGTCTTGTTGCGCCTGAGATAACTGCACAAAACCAGTTACCAAATCAGTTATAAAAACTATATCTTTGCACTAGTGATGGACTGTTTATTGGTATGCCGGTTAGTACGATGGCTGGTTGGTATGTTTTGACCACTGCTGAGAAGTTTAAGAAATCCTCTACTGCCTGCTGACAGTGGATTATGGACATTTACTGTAGGTGCTGACTCCGCTCGTCTGTCTCCGCATGGATACTGTTACAGAACTGGCAAATGGACAGCCTGAGCCTGGTGTGGGATTTGCAACAGCAATTCTCTGTCAGTATGTCCGACAATAAGGTAGAGGAATTCTTAAAAAATCAAAGTAAAAATATTACAAGAGGTGCAGCAGAAGGAAATACAGAATGCTTCACCCATGTTTATCAGATGAGATGACGAAAATAAATTCTTATAGTTACAAGTTTCTCACGTTGTTTAAGTTTCTAAGTAAAAGTCTCAAAAGACAAAGGAACAAATCTTGGATCATCACCGCTTCACAACCTGCAGGGAACAGGCATGACTTAGTAACATAAAGAGTGATAACGTGACATGATGATGGGGGAATATCTGATTATAACTCTACTTCAAACTATTTCAATTAAACACTGAATTCCATCATCTGCTCCCAGATTTTTAAGAACTTTGGTAAAAAGTAAGACCTTAGAGGGGAAACTCAAATTTACACACATTAACTGCGTTTGATAATTTCCCATTTTAATTCACCTGCGGTAAAACCCTTATTCTCAAGAGTGGGATACAATGGAAACTTGAATTAGCTTGGCTGCGCTGCCTCTGGAGGCACAAAAGATTTCCCTGCAGCCCTCTTTCCGTTTTCCTCTCTGGTATCATTGAGGCCTATAATTAAAATCACTTTTTTTTCTTTCATACGGCCGGTGAGCGCCATTAATTCAGAGAGTGGGAGCCATAATGGAGCTTGTGGCTCCCGGGGTAGCACTGGGGAAGAGGTGGGGTAGTGGCTTTTCAACATTAATGGCCCCCGTGTGTGCCTGCCAGTGTTCTCAACAAGGAGTGAAGTGGCTTTATCGGAGCTGCAGAAGCAGGACAATGGCTCCCAAAACACTGCAGAGATTAAGTTGAGTTTTGTCCTGGGCCCTTTACTCTGACCTGTGACATCTAAATAGGTTTTAACAGTGGGCTTGCCTGCTATAAAATGACATTAATCAGGAATATGTCCCTCAGAGTTAGCAGCCCTTTTATTCTATAAAGGATCCGGTGTCTTTGTGCAAGTGCAAATATTTTGGCAGAAACTACAGCACTTTGTTATGGCTTGTAGAATAATAATAATTTAAAACAAACAACTTGGTAATAATCTTTCAGCTTGTCAAACAGCCTCTTGGAAGGTCACCTCTTGCTTACATCAAGCTGTGTCAAATAATTCTTATAGCCATGACAAGCAGGACATGCAATTTACAAATGGCACTCAACAAGACGTGGATTATAAATAGCCGGAAAATGTGAAAGTAGATCAAAACAGCACTGACCTTGCTTTGCCACAGGGAGGAAGCACTGATTTATTTTTGCTGCAGTCATAGCTCATTGCTCATTCATGCAATAACAGCTCAACAGGGACTCTGAGTCAGACTGTAATACTCTAGTGTTTCACTAGGTGGCAGAAGTGCATGATTTAATAACTGAGCTCGTGTCATCATGACAATGAACTTCAAAAATACTCCCTTTTATAAAACCTGCCACCTGAACAAACACGGCAGGCCCGGCTGTTGCTTTTCAATCTTGACAACAGATTTCTAACCTGGTTTCTAACACGTGTCTACGCATGATATGACATGGTGATTATGAGACATATTGTTTGGTGGTACATCTCATTCCTTAATAGAGCCTATCTTTATGGGATCTGACCAGGTTTCCATCTATTAAAAGGAACCGTCTCCTTAATGATAAAGTAAGTGTTACATAACTATGTGAGAGATGCTGAAGAGGGGACACCAGAGGTTAATTGCAGTCTCCTACAAGCTGGATAGAGCGGCTCCATGCAAACACGTGTAAAAAAAACAAATGACACTCTTGTACTCATGTAATCATGCTGATATGAAATTAATTCTCTAAAGCTAAAATCTGCTGTCATCCCCTTGTTTCATTCTATTCACGCTGGCTACGATAAACCGGAAATAAAAGAATAATTACGCATTAGTGTTTCTAATTAAGGTTCCTCTCAAAGGTGAAAGGAACGCTGATGACATTTTTCTGGAATTTATTAAATTACTGTGAAATCAAATGAGGGGAGCAAATTAATCTTTGCAGTGAATTAGATCAGTGAATGAGAAAATTGACTTCTCAACACAAAGCAGGGGATAAGAAGGCAGGATTGGTATAAAACACAGACACACAGCAGGGTGTTAAGCTCAGATGATTGTAAAAGGATGGCTTGAAATGGCTCTTGTTTAACCAAAGATGTTCACATGCTACATTTACAGAACAAAAATCATCTCATCATTGCATTTCCTATCTCAGAGAAACAATACAAAGGTACTTGGCCCCTCAGTTCACGTTGATTTATTCTCTCAGTGACGTACGGTGCTGTGGAGCTATTGACTCCAACCACTGCATTTTCCAGGCATTCCCACATTACACTCACAAAATCTGTCTAGTTTCTGCAGTGATGCCCAAACGTATGCATCCCAGAAAAGTTTCCGTGCCAGTAAAATGTTCTTTCCTTAAAACATAAAATCAGGTCTCAACACTAATTTTTAAAATTGGTTGCTGACTGGAGTTCAGGTATAAGCTTTTGGTTCCCGAAACTGAAAATAAAGTTGCCATTTTTAGTTTCATCTTATTTTGAGTAAGATATAACGCAGTGACAGCCTACTGCTGAAGACGTGCCAAACCGACCCCACATTTAACAAAGTTCCTTTCTGCTAGTCCAACTTTTCACGCCGCAGTGAAACAACTGCTTCACCATTGTCTCTCAAACAAACGTCTGTGCACACACAAGTAAATTTACCAACACACTGACAGCAACAGCAATATTTCAATATCACCGATGTCACAAATATTCAAAATGTATTTATGCCAGGATACACATTTTGCATTTTTCTGTCCCTATTTGTTTTATGTTAAAGACTGGTTGCCACTGATGGCAACGAAGGCTGAGAATCAGTTGCTAGTTTCTCAAAATTATGGCAACCTGGCAACTTTAACTACCAAGCCCTGCATACAACTGTTACTACTTGAGAATGATGACGATAAAAATTAACTTTTTAAGCGTACATGAAATAGCCATATACCTATTTGCCTGTACTTGCCTAATTGCACAGTGTTAGATGGTCTGTTTATAGAGATAATAATAATAATTATGTATGTCATATGTATTCCTAAGCAATAGTCAATTTTATGGATTTTTTTGGATGGCTGCTTTTACTGTCTATGAAATCGCTTTCAGTTATAGTTTTCTTGTTTCTGGCTTTAGGGAGTAAAACCGTTAATATTGACAAATACTGATCATATTCCCTGGGTTACAGAAATAAATTTGCCTTCAGGGAGAATTACAACCATCAGCTCTCCTTGCTGATACACACTGTGACAGTTCCCTTTGTATTGTACACAGTGAATAGATAATGCTATGAGTCATCATAGTAAAGAATAGTGGATATTCTCTCATGTAGGTTATTTTTTTTATAAATAACGGGTCAAAGTTCAAGGCCTTTTAATCAGTTGCTCCAGGCTTTGTATCTTGATAGCATTGATTGTTTGTCAGATCTGCTCTTTCATTAGCTTTGGATCGTGCTGACTTACATGAATCACTCGACCTCAGACAATAGAAACAACAGGCGTATTGGAAAGCAGGATTGCTTCCCCCTCCAAATGACTACAATATCACAAAAGATGGTGTTTGGAAGAAAGATTTTAATTCCCACTCCAGCGTGGAGGAGAAATCTAATCGAGTCAACTGCATTAGAGAAAATACAGTTTGTGCATCTCAGTACAGTACATTGAAAGCTACAAGCCCCTCAATGCATCTGGACGTTTTTGAATCCAAACACTCTGAAGCTTCGTGGTGCGTTTGACACTAACTACTTTGGCGGAGCATTCCTAATAAGAAAATCAATACATTGCAGATAGTGTTTGCCTCTGCTGTTTGATGGAGCACAGGCATCAAGGAACATCTGATAATGACACTGTGAACTCATCTGTGAAATAAACAGATGAAAGACAGAGAGCTTCATATTTGAGTAGCAACACGACCTCAATCGACACCTTCAAGGGTGGATGTACAAAAGCATCTGTACTTTATATTGTTATTATTGGCAAAAAATCCCTCTGATATTAAACTCAGTGGACCTTTTTGCTACTGTCAACATTGGCCAAAAATACAGCCATTGGCTCCATTCTGAACGGAAATTATTTGCAAACTCTCCAGCTACAGATTATAATTGCAGCTTGATGTTTTATGGTCCAAATATTAACAAAGAGGCTAAAAGTAATTTGTCAACACCTACTGTAGAACACTGTCGTACTAAAAGCCTTTGTTTTTGAGACAGTTTTTTGATTCACAGCCTTGAGCATGTTGTCACGCTGCCAAAATCCTCCAGGATTCATGAAGAACAGGAGCTTGTACTCCATACTCCAGTGCCTGTATTAACAGGGTCCTGATTATAAATTGCTGATGGTGCGCTAAGGCCTCGGTGCTGGGTTTCCTCAGCATCACTACAGCTAATGTGAAATTAACAGTGGCCTCAGATTATTTAGGTGGGCTTTGGTGGTGCACTGCCCAGACAGGCGTACAGTTGGAGGACATGGACAACGGCCTCCTTTCAGGGAGGATTTTCTAATAGGCATATACAGCACTCAGTGTTAAACTATTACATTATTGGATTGTTATTATTACTACAGCATTTCAATGGAGCTTTCGGATAAATGTTGTGGAGTAACATTTTCATTTAAGGTGAATGGAAATACTATCTACAAATTATACATAAGTAGTTGAGTAAAGCTTACTTTTGTCACACTGCGGTGAGAGGTGTCTTGTCTTGGGTTTTTTGTCTTGTGAATTTCATGTTTTATTTGAAAAGTAATCCTCCTCTCGTGCCCTTCCTCCTGTGTCACCGGTCTGCTGTGTTCCCTGATTACCTGACTGTGTCCACCCAATGATTTTTTGTTTCTAAAGTTTTTTGGTTAGCTTGAGAAGCTAGTTTAATTTCATAGTACCTTTGTTTTTCCTCCTCTTGGAGTATCTTTGAGTTGTAATTTTATTAGCTCTGTGCAGCAAATTTTATGTTTGTAACCTTTATTTTTTTTCTCCTTGTGAGTGATTTTACTTTGTGAACTTTTCATAGATTATTATTCAGATCAGCGTAGCTTTGGCCTTTTGTCCCTTCTGGAGCGATTTTCAGTTTATTTGTGTGGTGATTCTTGCAACGATTGTTTTCTTTGTAAAGTTCTCGTCCACATGGACAAGTTTAGAGTTTAATAGCCTGTTGAGTTATCGCTTTGTCTAAAGAGGGTATTTGAGTGTCAGAAATAAAGCCTGCATTCATCGTACCCTGACTTCATTTGAGTCCTCATTTTGCCAAGTCATAACTACTTTTCATGATTGCTGAGTGGCCTGGCTCAGGTTGAACCAAATACATACACAGAATGAATGTCACCATTTCCTTTTCTCCTGCTGTTGATTTAACAATCAGTCATAACTGGAAAAAAAAACACAATTTTCATTGGGTCAGTGGAGAGACTCATGTACTCACTGATGGCAACATTTTAGGCAGTGTTTGAGGCATTTCCGATACCGTTATGGGAACAACTCTAACTGGGACTGTGTTTGAGCACCACCATGGGCAATTCATGAGCAGATAAGTGGGGGAAAATTAACAACAAAATGTATATAAGCATCTGCCCATCTTGGTGCCACCATGTTTTTTGAAAAAACACTTGGATGCCCTGCTAGTAGAGAAAACCTGATGAAGTGCCCTCTAGGGTGCTCTTATAGTAGAGAAAATGTGATAAAGAGTCCTTCAGGTTGCCCTTTTAGTATAGAAAACAAAGTGTTCTGTAGTCTGCCTTTTCTAGTAGTAAACACATGATGCAGTCCCCATATACAGTAGAAACCTTTCAGCATGCCGGTTCCCCACTGCATACAGCTGCTGCCCTTTTATTTTTTTTTCTATCCTGCCCCTGAGACAGCTCGAGTCTGCCATTGGATCCAGTGATCCAGAATCTTAGGACTGCTTGTTTGGCCTGATACAGTTTGTTTGTTTTTAACAAATGTACAAGATGTCATGCCACGCTTCAGTATCAAAGGCATTGCAGTGGGGATGTCTGAGCCAGAGGTAACAGGAAGCTCGCATCTCAGCATTGTGTCAACACCTTCCCTTCACCTTCACTCACAGGTTGGCATTTTACTGTTCTTCTTGTCTGAGCGAGTCTCCCTCCTGTCTTCCCCTACAAGACCTTTATGAGCCACATGACCGCTGCGCTACCAGTCAGCTCATACAATCTATACACACTTCTCTGAGTTACACCACATGTAGCCAGAAGTTTTCCAATTTATTTACACAAAATCCCAGAGTTCCTCTCAACTCAACATAGAAATTCTTCATCATTAGCTGAGATACGTATGTTCAAAATATAAGTGACAAGTGTAGACAGAAGGGGACAGGTGAAGGTGAAAATGTAGAAGCTAAAGCATACATCTGGGTTTAAAATTTACGCCAGCCTGCCAATCTGAGAGAAGTCATGCGAGGAATTGGAACTGGCAGCAAATTCAAATCCACACTGTCACAGCAAACAGGAGGAGTGCTCTAGGCTTTCTCTCATCCTACAGTCTCTCACAGTCGAGTCCTGCACTTGTTAAATCTTCTGACAAGAGGTGTTATCTTCAAAGTGCTGATCTGCAGACTTGTGATGTCTTGACTTGTCTCAAACACAGTAAACACAAAAGGACTCCCCGACCAAAATTCAGATTATAGGTGATGCAAACCTCCATCTTTACATGTTTAGCCTACACAGTTAAGAAGACAGTGGGGAGTATTTCTATTGGATTAAAATGTAGCCAGAGGTGAGCGATCATTAATTTGGTTAATCAATGTTAATCAAGCAGACGAGAAAAGAAAATCCCTAGTTCCAGGTTCTCAAATGTGAGAGTTTGCCGCTTCGTTCTGTTCTTATATGTTTCTAAATTGAATATCTTTGAGTTTTGCACTGTTGGTCGAACAAAAACACTCTGAAGACATCTTGAGATTATGGAAAATTGTGGTTGTCATTTTCTACCACCTTTAGATATTTTATAGACTAAACAAGAATTTGATGAATCAAAAAAAAAAATTTAAATAGTTGTTAGTTGCAGCCCTCGGGTCAGCAACATTGACTGTTGCTACAGCATTCCCATTATGCACAAACTCAGAACTGTTTTGTGATGGGTGTATGATGAAAGGATAATGGCTGCTGCCTGGATTGACGTCATTTAAGGCCCTGTACTTGGTATTCAGAACATTAATATAGTGGATTACTGGCGTCCTGAGCAGAGAATGAAGTCACTCTCCTGTGTGTGTTGTGATCTGAGTTTCTCCATTGTTTGTGCTGTTTGTTGTCATATGTCCGGCTGTGGGTGCATGTTCGTGCATGTACTGGTATGAGAGCCATATGGAGGCAATCCCAACCCTACTTTTTCAGTATTTTGAGTACCTTTAACGTATACTTCCTAAAAAGGTAACGTCCTATATTGAGTCTTTATTGTATTTATTGTGTCTGATAAATCTGAGAGATGTATTTGACCAACATCAGACAAAGGAGCTGCGTGCTGTAATTATTCAAGGTGATGTTAGCTGAGGCCAGGTGTCCTGCTTAGACATAATGCTCTGCTCAGGAAAGAGGACATTTTGTATCTTTGATGACAGCATCCATATTTATCCTAAACTATTTTCACGCACGTCTGTATAATGTGGCATGGTGCTTATTGGGGATGCTTGTGTTACATTAAACCTCCACCCTCCATCTATGCTACTCAGTACCCTCAAAACTATATTTTTAGAATACATTTTTTCCACACACATTATTGTCTACGGAGCTGGCATTTAATTATGAAAAGAATAATTAATGTGACGCCTACGAAAAGCTTCTCTTGCCCGTGAGATCAACTGGTGGCTCTGTGCTGATAAGGCCTCTGAACTGACAGGAGAGAGCTGCAAAAGCAGATGCATGACAGCGCAACGAGTGTGCCTCTCTCCAAATGCTGATTGCACCATCACAAGTACAAGTATAATACTTGGAATGCATCCATCATAGCCAAAGTCTCACTCTTGGCAATTGGTAAAGTCTGCATTTCAGCTTAATACCACGCAGCAGCTGGTGGGGTTGTCTGAACTTCCCCTGCAGCCGCCGTCTCTTTGCATCAAGAGCAAACATCAGGCCATACAGAATACTCCACAGACACCATTACAGGATGGCACTTTAATGAGCCTCCCTTTCAAGGAAAATCTCCCTCTTTTTTTCTTCTATTCACTTTTTTTCCACCGAGGAGAGAATGAAGAGAACATGGCTACTTATAGTACATCCACAGTGAAATACAATGTGCATGCGTGTTGCAGTAATAGTAACTCTTTCCACCCACATACTCTCACTCTGACAACCCCCTTCCCCTTATTACAACCACAACCATCACCTCACCCTGCTCCAGCGCCTTCAGTGGCTCACATGATGCAGCTGCACACTCCGATGAGTACCATGCTTCAGAGGAAAGATTCTCACTCAAGCCCAGAAGGGGCAGAGGAGTGTGGGGGCGACATCCACCCGGCTTCCAGGGAACACAAAGATGTTGCTCCTTATTAATGTGATGAAGCATGCTTAATTAGTAAAGATATTTGAGTAAAGT